>NC_051177.1:89142511-89345011 GCF_013339695.2 Rhipicephalus sanguineus
CCTCGCTTATAATGGACGAAATAGATTGCGCAGTTAGAGGTTCTCAATACCAGCCGGCTCAGGAGAGAAGGTTGCGTAACCAATCACAAACGTGATGATGGTTGTGAGCAGAAAACAGCGCTAAAGGACTGGAAGAAAGATGGAACACAGGCCACGGCACCGTGATCTGTGTTCCTTTTTTCGTCTCGTCTTTTAGCACTATTTTCTGCTTATAATCGGGAATGAACCTGCCCAAATGTTTTTTTTTTTTATTTTAGTTAGACTGCTGTTATTTCAGTAGTGTCAGTACCCTTGAAAATCCCGGAAGTGTGTGTGTTTTTTTTTAGTTATTCCTCTGAGAAGTTTGTCAACATAAGCCCTGTGCTTCCGTTCCGACGTTGAAGACTGCGTAGATGGCAATATGGGAAGGCCTATGATGAAGCAGTTGCTGAAGCGACGCGACAAAAAACTATGCGCGCCTCCGGTAGTAATAATGACCACGAAACGAAAAAAAAAACAGCCTATGACTATGCTTCCTCAATTGTTAGGTGCTTCACCCATCGCCACGGCCGCAACTTGAGAAACATTGATATTCCAGCGCATCATACAGAGGTCTCAAAATGAGTCATGCTCTGTTCGTGAAATCTCCATTCAACGTCATGCAGCCGTAAGAGCAAAAGTTGTTTTATGACTTGGCACTCTGCGCGCTTTAATGAGATTCAAACGACTTCGTGTACAAGTTCAAGAGATAACAAGAAGTATCAGGATGTTCGCCAATAAGAATGTGCGAGGAATATTAAAGAAATCTAAAAAAAATATTGACTAGATAAGAAAAGCCGTTTAAGCGGAAAGTTTATTATGCACCTCGTTCCTTATTTGCAATTCACATCGACCGGTAGCTGCCGAGGCAAGGTCATGACGGGGAGCCAGCTTACCATTCTCTGAACGCGAGTAATTACCGCGGCTTTAATCAAGGCGTCATATCTCGCATTTGGGATTGCTATGACGCTATGAGAGATTTTTCTTTTTGCTTTTTTTTTGTTGTCTGGGGAGAGTGTAGGGAGCAGGTGAAACACACCGGTGTGCCCTTATATGAAGCGTAGAGAGGCAGACTGTCACTCCCTAGCATTCACTGACAGTTGCGTACAACAACATTACTCGCTTTTCATTGCTTTCCGTAACTCAGTGCATCAAAGCAATGACGTTTCTTTCATTCCTGGTTATTATTTTGCGTGCCACGGGAAGATCTGAAGCCTTACGTAGCAATCGCAACGTGGCTGCCAAACGACGAAGTTTCTGGTCATATCGGTTACCACTATGGCCACTAGAGTAAGAGAGGAGAGAGAGAGAAAGATAAAGAGAGATGGAAGGCACCTAGCTTAGACAAGTTGTATCTGGTGAGCAAGATCGAATAAAAATACATTTTTTCTTTTCAATCTGATTGTGTGCATTTTGCTGTCGTATTTCCGTGACGGAAATACGTCATGAAAGTCTTGGGGACCCCGGCATAAAACATTTTCATGTTAAAAAAGTAAGGGGATCACCTTAGCGCCGCATCATCTTACCGCTTCGCCCTTCGTTCTTTAGCATTTATCTCCCTCTCAATTTAGTACAATAGGCCCATGTAACTTCTATGGAGGTCGCCAGGTGGCACAACCCTCCGCGGAATACCTAAAGATCGAGGGTGTATAATCAGCGGATGTAACCTCTCATTGACCACGAACGCAGACTTACTTTGTATTTTTCTCCTGGTTTAACTGCCGAAAATGAATTTGTACTGTATGCACGAGGTTTCTTTAACCCTTTAATATCGTTTGATGTGAACGGCAATGAAGTGTTTCTACGCTGACATGTAAATCTATAGGCCTTTTTATTTGCCCATTAGTAATAGCATTGAAGTTCGGGGTTTCTTCAGGCTGTGCTATCAAGGATTGGCCTAATGGAATTTTGTAGCCTTTAAATCTTGAAGACAGGAAGTAAAGCAGTCAATAGACTGCTTTCATTCTGTTTTTATGTCATCATACATGTTGGCACTTGGGCGCCATTTCTTCCCATTTTCAATCAGCGTCCGCTCAATGGTCATTGCACCAGTACATCTAAAACGCATCCGTACAGCGTTCAAGGTCTTGATAGAGCAGCCAAACATCAGCACCCCTGTTCTGAAAGGTCTCCGGAGACTTGCCCCAGTATCGAGAAACGCTTTATTATGCCTCGTCGGACGCACTTGCCCTTGGTGTTCGCTGACTCCAGAGATTTTAGGAAGGAATGGCCGGTAGTGGAAGAATGCTTAGAATGCTTACGCCACCTGTATGCCCACTTTCTTGCCACGCGAATTTAGAAGTGAAGTATAAAAGGTCCAAGTGTACGTCGTAAGACTCGGTCATTTTTGGCCTGTCTTCGATCGATTCTTACAGCACAGGTGGACGTTAAAGCAGCCGCCGAATGCATTCGCTCAAATCGCCGATAAGTTCCTTCTTTCTCCCTGCTTTTCTATGCCTGCGATGTCATTCGCGCGATATTGTCGCAACCGCACCGTCCGGCTGGCCCATACCGGTCTTTTATAAGGACCAAAAAAAGAACAAACGCATAACCGAAGGAGCAAATGTTAGCCACTGCCTATTCTGCTGCTAGCTGCCGCACCGCCGTTGCTCAGGTGGGTCATTTCGAGGCTGCTGCTGCTGTGATGGCGTTCGAAGGACGCGGCGAGTCTCGGAATAATGCGTCGCAACGCACTGCAAGCAGCACCGAGCAATTTCATCGCACGGGCCATTGGGCCCTTTGTGCGAAGCGTTATTCGAAGGAAACCCCCCGCTCGCCGCCGTTTGATCACGCCCTTCCGCGCACTCTCACTCGCCAGCCTTATTCCGTCTAAGTTTACGATAGAAGTAAAGGTTACACAGAAAGCGGCGCCTCGTGCGGCCGTTTTACGTGCTTTTCCTGTTTTCGGTCACTCTCGGTCGACCGACCGACACTGACCGTGCGTTCGGGGAGGGGGGGCATACCGGCGCGCTCTCCAGCTGTGCGCTACGCGGAGCCTGTTTCTTGCTTTAGCGGAGGCCTGCCGACACTGCTATCGGTCGCATATGCTGCTTAAAGGTACGAGCTCTTATATACGAAGAATGTCGGAGCGGATGAATTCCGGATAGCCTTGCTCGCGTCTCTCGCTACTGTCGCCGCCGGCGGGTGTAGTGGAGCGAAGGGAAAAGAAACAGAGACACAAAATAGCGTTAAGAGAAAACGAACGAAAGAGACGAAACAAGAACGGAGGAAACGGATATGCAGGCGTAATTCTATTGGGCGACAATTCGCGTCGAGCAGCGGCGTGGCAAAACGTCCAGTGAACAGCAGTTATGCCTTTTCGGCCACCCCGTGATTCATGCATTGATTCATGCTCGTATTTCGTGCCGTGCCGCGAATCTCTGGGCTCATGTTTTGTGAGCCAGTTTTGTACCGTGTTCTGATGTTGTTTCTTTCGATGGGAGAGGAGGCGGAAACAGAAAAATTTGCACTTAGCCACCTTTCACGAGAGAAGGAATCGGCAATTTAAAGAGTTACTTAGGAAGGGAGGAAGATCAACCTAGGGAATCGAAAATCGGCGGCCACATCTTTGAGGCTTTACATGTGCGTGACAGTCAAAGCATATCGGCAGAGAACGCGCTTGCACAATAGCGGTCGTTAGTGCATATTTATGTCGTGACCACCGTCCCGATCTCTTTCGTCGGGGCAGTCAAGCGTGCCATGCGCGGTACATAGCAGCTGACTCTCCGTGGTATCACCTGCGTGGAATTGCTCCCCGCAACATGCCACGTCATTAGCTCGAATGCTTGAAGCAAAAACGCATGGAAGCCTGCCTCAACTCGCGACGTGTTAGTTATACTGACTGTTACTGGCGGCATTATACTGACGGCATATTGGACTATTCGACACTTTTCGTTGTTATTATCTGCTATTTTTAATTTTATAATGTTTACATTGTGTTCGCAAAACGTCCCCGCATTTCCAGAACCACATTCGAGTAGTAATAGGATGTTCTTGTAAACACACTGATAATAGTGTCACGGGGTCGTGACGTCCACGAAGACAGCAGTCGGTGCGTTCAAGATGACACTCTTTATTTGGCCGAACTTGTGGCCGGGAAATGAAAACCAAACTACATCAATACACGCTGTACACTGATAGCGGCGAACAGGGCGTCGGCCGTCGATAAACTGATCGTGGCTGGGACGTGCCGTCTTTTATACATCATACATCGAACTTTCTAGCCTTATAACTGGTGCTTGCGCAAGCTCTGGAATAATCTAGACTATGCGCGTCCTGCGCGCAATCTTAACAAAGCGATCTACTACAATCGTGAAGCATCTGGAACACTGCGGCGCTGTCAGCGTCGAGCGTTGATAAACGTCCTTGCTGGTTAAACCCGAACACATGAAAACAAAACAAGAAGCAGGCGTGGCAGTTAAGAAAGTTTAACTACGTTGACATGAACTAATTTATAGACTTCCTGACGCGCAGTAGTTATCATAACAAAGAGTCCTTGCCCGTTCACAATACGGACAATGAATACAACGAGAGAGCTCTTCATTGTCTTGTTAGTTTCAAGCGAGCGTACCAAGAGGCGCCTGTGCCCTTCTGTTTTCTGTTTTTTTTTAAAGACACGCGAACGAAGTTTTTTTTTCTTTCGTTTGTGCGTTGTAATTCACTCCAAACTGTAGTGGATATCAGGTTTATGGAACACGAGCTGAAAATTCGCCCAAAAATTTCGCTCAATCTTGCAATGATATACATGGACATGAGGAGCAAGCGAAAGATTCGGTTCGCTTTCAGAACCGAACACACAGCGCATCGGTGCTATCTGACATAAGTTGTGCGCGCAGTCCGGCATGCATGGAATGTTGAGGACGAAAAATAAAAGTACAACAAAATCTCAGTATGTAAATTTAACTATGTAACGGTGCCGATACCTCGACATTGCTCGAACCAACGTGATCGACAACATTCAATAAATGATACAAAAATTCATAAAGCTCAGAGGCGGTACGCGAACTGCGATAGCTGTCACTCATACGTGACCTACATTTCAACGTTTTGTGTAACCTTACTGGCTACAGACAGCGCGTATGAGAAGTTTGCCTCTCCATATTTATCTATCTCTTATTTTCATGTTATTTTCTTGTAGTTTTCCGGGAACAACTTCTTGATCACTGAGATCGTGTGGCATTTTGATTCCCTCCAGTCTGATGGAATTACAGAGAACCACACCCTCTTCATGGCCAAGGCAAAAAAAGAATATAACTAAATGACCAAAAGGCCTCTGTTTCAACAGGGCACGTGCGCGCTCACCACACCTGTGACAGCAGGGAACTCGCATACGCGGTCGCCGGGGTTTGTATATGAGCCCTCGATTTAAAGAATGCAAACGACGTCCCGGCTGCCCCTCTGTCTCCCTTCATGCCTACGCTTGGCTCGAGCTAGCCAGGTATACGAGCTAGCGGTCGCGCAGCTTCGCATCGCCTCGCGACGCCCAGTTCACTCGCGCTGCGTGGCTCGAAGAGCGCGCCGTCGTCCGTCAAGTGTCCGCTTTTGATTCACTTCAAACAAGGCTGTTGCTGCTGCAGCGGATCATCTTTGCGCAACCGACGTTAAGGTGTGATAGCAAACAAGCCGTCGCCCGCTTTTCTCTTCCGCCTCACCCCCCCCCCCCCTCTTTTTCGTTTGGTCCACGGCGCGGCCGATTCTTCTAGATGCCGCGAAGCGTCCTTGAGACGAGAAATGCCCGGCTAAAGCACGCGCCGTCCCTGCTGGGTCATCCAAGCACGAAGGGGACACGTGTTTTCCCGCCGCAGTGTCGACACCTTCGCGGTAACGTTCTCTGACAGGCAGACTGAGAACGAATGGGCCGCACGTCGAAAAGGGTTGAGGCATAGTCCGTCTAATGGTCGCTAATGTTGATGCTTTCTGTGCATCCTTAAAGTGATTTTGTTATCGAAGTTAACTGCGTAATTTACTGCATTAAAATAGTTACCCATCGCAGAAACCTACAGGAATTCCCATTAACAAGAACAAGATTCGAGAAGTGTAAATGTGCCCTTGACAGAAGTATACAGCTAAACGGGAACAAACAGCGCTATAGACACGGGACCGGGTTAGAACGACCGAAAGGGCGCTGATATCTATTGTATCAGTGCTACGGAAGGGATGAACGTATTGCGAGCGCCTAAAGCTTGACAGGGTGTAGCTGCTTAGCACCGTGGGACGTTCGAAGGAAGGACGATGAATTTGGCCGGCCTGTTCAGGAAGAAGTCGAGCGCCTTCCACAAGAGGCCAAGACGGCAGGGCAGCGCCCTGTCTGTAGTTCTATCACCGTACCGTGTCTAGCGCTGTTTGTTTCCGTGTTAATGGTTTACCAACCAGTCCAGTTAAGTGCACTTATAGAGCGAAAGAAAAATCACTCACTTTAATTGCATCAGGGAAGTAATGGGAAGAGTTAGATTTCCATTGGCTTCGGCTGCCCTTCTTCGAATGCTCGTCCGTGAATATTCGTCACCGAAAGGGAACGGGCAAGTGTGCCTTGACGCTAGTGCCCCCATAGTTTTTCTTAATCGGTGGGCCATCTTTTGCGACTCCAGGTCAGCCTTACAAACATTACGGTTTGCTTTACGGCACGGATTACACGAACAATCCGTGTACGAGATAAGGCACGACTACCACCAAGCACTCGAGGAAGGACATTATATTATATTTCAATGGTTGCCGACTCATTGCGGAATTGTCGGCAATGACCGCGCGAATGAAGCTGCACGATCGGCTCGTGACCAAGACCTGCGGTCACCCATACCACTCTTGAGAACGGACGCCGCGTGGCGACTACAATCACTTGCACGCCGTATCACTCTTCTACAATGGAATATGCAGGGTTTTTCCAATGCGCGGCTCTATTCTATCGACCCAAATTTACAACTTCGTTTGCCATCCGGGCTCTCACGACGCGATGCAACTTTACTGTGCCGCATGTGGTTGGGCGTGGCATTTACGAATGCGTATTCGTGTCTCATTGGAATGGCCAGCAGTGCGGCATGCAACATTTGCGCCTGCGAGGAGACACTTGAACACATTCTATGCCACTGCCCATCATACCAGGCTCAACGACGTAGTATGTAAGTCAAGCTCCGTCACCTGGATTCAAGACCACTGGCAGAAAAGAAGATCTTGGGACCTTGGCCTACGGTCTCGCATACGCGCAAGGCACGAAAGCCCTCTTGCGCTTCTTGAGGACCACCGGACTTCACGAGCGCCTGTGAACTAACAGCACGAGTTCGTGTTGTTTAGTTTCAAGCTATTCATCCATCTCTTTCTCACTCTTCTTCTTTCTTCTTTACGCTTTCCTTTCTATTATTCCCCCTTCCCCCACCCCATGTGTAGGGTAGCCAACCGAGCCAAAGCTTGGTTAACCTCCTTGCCTTTCCTCTTCGTATCTCTCGCTCTTAACTTCAAGAATACCATGCTATTGTTCTGATAGCATCGTGACATTCAATATCAGACAGGGTTAAGATAACGTTTGCCGCCTTATACCTGGTTTAAAAGCGAACACCTTTGCCGGACATTACGGTACGCATTCACTTTAACGCACGGCCACATAAAGATGATCGACGCTAAAAAGAAAGGAAAAAAAGAAAAAGACTGGGAAGCGCTAGATGCATTTCGCCCGACAAGTCCACACCAAGACAATCCACTAGAACCGTCCTCGTTCCTATGACGACGCGTCTTGTTAAGCTTGCAGAAACACCCGAATCACCAAACGATCTCGGAAATCAGACGCGCTACGGCCCCTTTGTTGTCGCTAAATATATAAGTTTAGAGGAAGAGAAAGGTCGTTTCGACAGTTAGTTGCGATCAAATACGCGCGTTTAAGCGGGAACCACGTGTGCCACCATGTTTGGCATTTAGCATAAGCAAGCATTACGTATAGTACATTCATCACCGTCTAATGTAGGGTAACAGTGCGTGCAAGCTGAAGAAACCTAATAAGGCATTAAGCACGCGTTGTGAGGACGCCGCTGTTTCTCTAACCACGCATTACGGTTACGTTTTGGCTGAAAGTACGTTGTTCTAAAACTGTCTTTAATGCTTCACGTGTCCACAACTGATCCTTCACCCTTGTCGATCGTTGAACGCGGTAATATCTGCACAGCTCCGAGAGAAAGACAATAATAAAGACAGGGAGATTAAGCGGAGGAAGCCTCCAGTATGCATCAGTAATTGCTTCTTCATTGTTACGGGAAATTTCATCGACGACTCCTCAGAATAAGAACAGCTTCTGCGTATAGCCGTTTCTATTTAAAAAGAAAGAGTGCGGGTCAAAAGTTGCACGTACATTTATTTGCATTATACGTTTCACTGGAACCCTAATGCATCGTTTAAGCGGAAAAATTGTTTCATTTAGCCGATTTTGCTCTGTGGTTAGAATGTCTACTGCTCACGACAGTTTCTTGAAATCATGCGATCAAAAAAAAAATTTTTTTTTTGTGTCATACGTGCGCAGCGAATCGGCAAACGTTGATAACTGACCCCACTAACACGTCAACTAAAGCGAGAAAAACTATGGTCCGTGGGCTGTGCTCGCCAGCACAATCTTGCATAGCTGAAAAACTCGCGTGATCGCATGCGCAAAACTAGCACTGTACATCTCCCACGCCGGCGCTCGCCTCTTCTCGTCTGCTTCTTAGCGTCAGACGGTAATACAGAAATTAAAAATGCGCGTCCCGGCTAGCCTCCGGAGATCTAAACGCTATATCACGAACGGTCGTACGTACGATGAATGCACTTTCTGTACTGCATAACCAACGCCTAGCCATAAGTGAAAATTCGACATCGGACTAAGAACGAGAAAGTGCCCGCAGCAGCATGCGACAATATCACGCTGATAAGGGGGACACCACTCGCAAGAGCTACGAAAAGAAGAAATCGGACCCGACCTATGAAGCTGTCTGCGCGCATCCACGTAATCCCAGCAACTGACGTGATGGAAGACGAGCTTCTATATTGCTAGCGAACAAGCACAAAGGACGACATAGAAAGAGACAGGACAACCGCTAGTCTAGGTATGCAGCTGCGAGAAGAAATTGTATAAGTGGGCTGCGATAGATACAAACGTGAGGCAATTCTGTGGGAAGGCGACTTTATTGATGAGGAAGTTAAAAACGCCCGACGGGCGCGATTCTATGAATATGGAGGACGGAAGCGCTAGTGGAGCTCATGGCGGGCTGTTTAGTACAAAAGTACTAGCCCCGCTCACTGCGGATGCGTCGCGCAAGCTGGACGTCCTTGGGCATAATGGTGACACGCCTGGCGTGAATGGCGCACAAGTTAGAGTCTTCGAAGAGGCCGACGACGTAAGCTTCGGTGGCTTCCTGCAGGGCGAGCAAGGCAGAGTTCTGGAAGCGTAGGTTCAGCTGCAAGTCCTGAGAGACTTCCCTGACCAGCCGCTGGAAAGGGAGCTTGCGAATGAGCATCTCCGTGGACTTCTGGTAGCGTCGGATTTCCCTTAGGGCCACCGTACCTGCGAGAAAGAATAGTCAGAGCGCACACAGACACACACACACACACACACCAATACACGGCACCATTACGCAGGCGTGTCCACCGAGAGGACATAACGAAAGAGGCAGGGAAATGGATCAGGGGCTAGTTTTCTTGGTTAGACAGAACCTAATGAAAGAACAGACATTGAAGATAGAGAAGGTATAGGGGTCATGATTTGTTGTCCTAACAGTGGGGTAGGAAGCATGATAAAGGTAAAGAAATTAAAGTGCATGAAAAGAAGGGGAAAATGGGCGACACAGCTGTAAACAACGACAAAGGTAGGCTCGAAAGTGCTCCCGAGGTATGCATCCGGTAACGACACTAGAACGAACGCAGAAGAACGGTGCGCACATACAAGTAATAGGGAATCGCCGGTAGCGAGTACGAGACAAATGGGGTCAAATGAAGATGCAGCGATCAATAGTGGGCGGACATGCGAATTGTCAGGCGGAAGTCAGTGTTGATGCAGTGAATAGTTTAGACTGACTGAAACGCCCCGATGAAGAGGAGTACCCATAGACGCCCACTGCCGATCAAAATAGAACCGTGCAAACCATTGCGCCTTCGCAGAACGATGCAGTGAATGCCGCATTGAATGCCCAATTGTATGCCTAATTGAGCTCAAAATGAAGTTTGCTCAGAAGATTGCTGTGGCCATTAAGTACCGAGAACGAAGCGGCTCGAAAGCAAAGAGAAAAAAAGTTGTTACCAGGCCTGAAACGATGAGGTCTCTTGACGGTAGCAGACGACGGCGTCACCTTCCGCATAAGTTTCACAGCAAACTGCTTCCGCGGTGCCTTCCCACCGGTCGACTTGCGCGCAGTTTCAACGGTCTGCTTGGTGCGGGCCATGATGGGAAGCCGAGTCTTATCGAGCAGTTGCTGTTTCGAAGACGATGTGAACCAGGGGCGACCTAGCATCGGCTTTTTATAGCATTTTATTTTTCTGTTTCGAGCATGCGCGTTGAGAAATTTGCCTCCCACTCATGTGACCACGTTCCATTTTGTCTCACTGTATCAGCAAGGATAAACGAAGTCCCAGAGGCTGACGAAGCCAGTCATGTGACGACGCGTAGCTGGGATATTGAAAACAACTTGTATTCTGGTAGAAACTTGCGCGCCAAACGCACGATATGATTGTGAGGCACGCCGCAGTGGAGGGCTTCGAATTAACTTTGACCACCTGGAGTTTTTAGGAGCTGGCTCGCCAGGTCCTTAAGCTGGGGCAAAGTCCCACGCCGTAGGCGTAACCTTAGTTCCAGAGGCGACCGCTACAGTCGCAGCTCGCGCGAAAGAGAAGTCTTCTTCCTCTTGTTGTTCCAGCGCCTTGATGATGATAATAACGCAGGCAAAACCACATATAGCATAGCCAACTGTAGCACGCGGCGCTCGCTCCACTCCGGCAGTGCGCTTCGATACTAAGCGCCGATAGTCAACGCCGACTAACACTCCTAGGTTTAAATGTACATATATACCCCATAAAGTGGACGAGGGGATGACCGCCGCCGTAGCTCAGTGGTAGAGCATCGGACGCGTTATTCGAAGGTCGCAGGTTTGGTCCCTGCCGGCGGCGAGTTATCTTTTCGTCCACTTTACTTTCTTCACATTTATATCCTAATTACTAGAAATAACACCCCTATACTTTCCCTGGCATTATTGTCTGTTAGTTCCCATTAAATAAAGTTTTCAGTGTTATACAGGCGCCTAATATTTCAATCTAACCAGACTCGGCTCTTTTTACTTTACATAGACATAGAGTCTCTTTACTCGCACTTATTTCGGGCGCTTTCGCCACCTATCCATCAACGTGCATACAGAGCAGGCCGGTGCCAAAGAAACGACGAAAGACGAAAAGGTGATATCGTCCGTTGGCTCTTGCACTTTGCATATAGCTTATCTTATAAAGCCAGCACGTTCGCGTTGGATGAACGCGCTTAATCACCTCGGTTGCAAAATGTTCCCCTCCCGTCACACTATCCCCAGAAAAAGACGGCGACCACGTTTCCTGGCAGCCCTTGTAACGGCGAGATCTCGGGGACGCTTAAGCGACTGGCCTGAATGAGGACTGCGATTCAGATCGTCGTGTATGCCTCGGCCGAACTTATGCAGTCGGCTCGCCGGCATCGTCCCGATAGGCGTCTCAACGCCGTATATCAAATGCCTCAACTGCAGCGGTTGCCGCGCCAACACCCTTGGCTACGCGGATCGCCTGGCCGTGGTTTGTCGCCTACCCTGAACCGATAGGCCGCGCATAAATAACTTCCTTTTGACCGTTTCTGCGAGAGGCGCGCATGAATTTAGCGAAATCAAAACCTTTGTTTGCGCACACGACTGTCGAGGGGTGCACGAGATGCAATACCTTCTTGGAATAATAGTATTTGGGGTTTTGTGTGCCAAAACCACTCTATGATTATGACGCACGCCGTAGTGGAGGGCTCCGTAACCACTATACCAGCGCGGCGGCTAATGCGCCACCTTTCCTGTCGATGCAAAAAGACTCATATGTTGCGTGCACGCTTTAGTGCCGATAACGCCCGTTCCTTGAACGGACGGAGCAATGAAACCGATACATTGAAGAGCAGTAACATTAAAGAATGCAGCAAATAATCAAACTAGGGCTACGAGCGATGTAACTTCCGTAAATCACTGGCAACAATTCAATGGCACGCCTATATGTTTTATTCTTTGAATGAAACAGGTAGAAATGCTGGCAGCGCGCATGACCGTCTCCGCAAGTCGCGGCAACATTGTTTGCTTACCACGATCGCAGCCATATCATGAGAGTGGATGGAACAACTTCGGACCGAGAAAGAACTGGCACGCGCGTTTGCGACGAACACGAGCGCAAGTTGACGGAGGCAATTAAGGGTCGCCAAATGGGTCCCCCCCCCCCTCCGACTGACGGAGTCTTGGTGACAATCCAGTTTCCGTCAGTATACACAGCGCTTTGATGGACAAGCGAAGACAGCCCAGGGTTGCCGATAGCTTGGCGATATTTCCGAGACAGAAACTGTTGGCGCAGTGTGGAGCCGTCGAACATTCTTGAGGGCAATTACTGAAGTAGCGACAGCAGCGCAGTGGTTGTCACATGATCTAGTGTGCCCGCTTCAACGAAATGCTATGACTTCGACGACTTCGTTAGTTGGCCGCAGGATATGCAATGCATTAAGGGGCAATGGGAGCGCAAAATAAGCTCAATTAAGATCAATAAGTTCAAATAACGATCAATTTTGAAGATGTCGCTTTATGTGCAAGCTGATTGGCTGGTTGAAGGAAGACAGGTATCGCATCAAGTAGTCGCTGCAATCATTGGACACTATAGGTTATACATCACGCAAAGTGACACTGTCTCCGAAAGTTATAAGTCTCAGAATACGGCCCCTGGTATACTTATAGATTGCGCATTGAAGTCACATTTTCGCATTTATGTGGCGTTTTTCAATAGTCTATTCACCGTGACATTGTTAAATCAATAGCTGCTACTTGAAGCTTTCCACAATTCTTGCTTTCGCTGGTCTCTGCTGTGCTGGAAGCTGCTATACTACGCAGCGAATCCCGCGTCATCTAGCTTGAAAAGTAAGTTTCCTCTCGTCTTTTTTTTTTTTTGCGTTTCATTTCTTCCACTTTGGGCAACATCACCTACGCAATTTACCTTTCAGAAGAAGCGCAATGGAACTCACCCGCTGTGATTGTTCACATGAGTTTGATGTTTCTAGGGAGCCTTGGACATCGAGTACATCGAGGCCAATGCACGCTTGTGCGGGCAATAAAGTTTCGGAAATGAATTATGGCGTGTGCACAGCTTGGTCTGTTGCCATACAGTTGTGCAGAGAAGACCCCCCTTTGGAGTCCTTGATACCTGTTCCTTTCTTTTTTCCCTTCACGGAACCATCCGCTAGAAATAATGAGTCTTCATGGTGCGACCAATCAGAACCTAGAATAAACTGAACGACGTCATCACCTGCCGTAAGAACAAACAAGTGGCAGCCCCCGCTTCAGCCAGCACACTGAAATAATGATTAAAAAAATTCTACAGAGCGCTGTTCCCCTCTTGGTGCCTGCACTCCCATGCTTCCCTGCATTTCCAGCTTAGGTGAATGAAAGCGGTGCCTCCCTGCGAAGCTAGGGTCCGCTTTTGGCATGTATTCATTCTTGCTGATGTTCCTAGCGGCTTTTCTCTGCCTGAATGAGTGCGAGTGCTCCAAATCGGCCCAAGTTATGAACTGGTGCGGAAAGAAACTGAGTAAGTACACCAGAAATGCAGCTCAGTGCGCTAGAGCTTTATAGACGCGTGCTGTAATACAGGCATCGACACATGCTTTGGGATTCGGGTTCCGGCAAAAAAGCTGAACCCTTTTGTAGCATCCCTAGAATAGCCTGGTTACTCCTTAAGAGACGCTGAAAATATTCTGCATGCCCTCACGTCTACATGCAACCCAGTATTTTCAAGTTGGATGCTAATGTACCACTAAGTCGTATAAGCAAATGCTAATAAATAAACACCATAAAAATGTTGAACATTCTGCACTATCTGTATTCAAGGATAATGAATTTCACCGTAATAACGGAAGCGCTCAATGCTTGATATGAAGTTACCCCAGCACTTCTGGAGGAAGTCTTGCGAAAAAAAAATATATCGTGAGTGCTTGTCACGTTAATTTTTGAAGCTCGTTAAATTTTTTTTGTGCGGAAAGTAAGAAAAAAATACAGATATATTTCTTTTTAAGTTCAGGGAATGATCTCTAATATAATAGTCTTTCTTTCTCTCTTCTAGATCCACTTCAACTAGCCAAATCAGCGAAATTCGCCGCAGATTTGTTTGCATCTTGCAAAGAACACCTCAGAATGATTGCAGCGGACCCAACCATCGTTAAGGTGACAAGAACCGCACGTGCGGCAGAAATATTTTTCAGCATGCTGTGATTATAAGCCTCCGTGACAGGCGACAGCTTACAAGAAGCCTTCACACGGTTGTCCTATGCTAATATCAGTTGACCATCGTAATTGTATCAATGCAAGTGTAGGTGGAGCGACCCAGTCAGCCAACTACTTTGCCTTTAGTCAAGTGTCCCACAAGGCAATTGTGGGTCGAATTTGCCTTGAATAAGCCAAACCTAAACCGAACTGAGAGTAAAGAGCCCAATACGGTTGGTCATTGTGCGGAAAACTGCGCGAAAAATTTAGACAAAGGAAGAAACGGACGACACAACGAACGGTTAGTCAGACAAAACACTTGGCTCTGAACGCCCATAATAACGGGATATTTCAATTATAATAATAATCGTTGGAGTTTAACGTCCCAAAACCACGATATGGTTATTAGGGACGCCGTAGTGGAGTGCTCCGGTAGTTTCGACCACCTGGGGTTTGCTAACGTGCCCCTAAATCTAAGTGCACGGGCCTCGTGCATTTTCGCCTCCATCGAAAATGCGGCCGCCGTGGCCGGGATTCGATCCCGCGACCATCAGGTCGGCATTAGAGCACAATCACCACCAGACCACCGAGGTGGATGGGAAATTTCAATTTAAAAGCATCGCATCCAAGCTCATCCCATCGACAGCGATTCAGTTTTGAAATGCTTTGTGTGACGTCACGAAATGAGTGTCATTGTGCTGTGTCATTCGCTTTGAAACAGTGCGATGCCACGTTGACGTATTGTTCCGCACGTTCCGATATCGGATGACACAGCAAGGGCGTTGCTGTCGAACTGTGCCTGTAATTTCATCAGCGCGATAAAAGGCTGCCGCGAACCACTGAGACGACAACGATGCAAAAATGAAGCGACACATGGCGGCCATGACGCATTCCTAGTTCCGCAATCACTTCCTATTCTGACGATGTACAAAAGCACTGAAATAACGGGACTTGCTCGAGGACGCGAATACTCATCGAAGACAAGTCGTCTTGTCCTCAAGATAAGTCAGATCCTCAGGGACTTGTTCAAGATAAATACCCTTGTCGAAACGTCGTTTCCAGCGATATTTCCTGCTCAATAATTGCTCATCACTTCATATATATGTAACGTATTATGTTACCCTGTTTCTGTTGAATGAGTATGAACATCTTTGTGCATGTAAATATTCAGCACAGCCAAAATACTGGTAAAAAAATGTCAGTTACCCGCTTGTTCGCTAAGGTAACCTTACGACCATAGGCGTGCGCAGGGCTCTCCTTCAGGTTCGTCGCAGCGCCCCCCCCCCCCCCCCATTATGTCAATGTATGGCACTGACATTGCCCCCCCCCCCCTTAAGTCTCAGCCTTCCCCCCTCCTTATTATGTCAATGTGTGGGGCTGACTTTGAGCTCCCCTCTTAAGTGAATAGGGGGGGGGGGGGCGCCCCCCCCCTGCTCCCCCCTGTGCGCACGCCTATGCTTACGACTTCATCAGAAAACTTGCCTCTTTGTGATGAGTATTTGTTTAAGAAATGTGTTTTTTTTTTGTAAACTATCTTATTTGTATAACTTCTATCGGAGGTTCACTGGAACATCACAGTTGTGATACCGTACTTGCAAACGCCACGTTGCAGGAGTTAAAAAGGGTGTGCATCGTCATCCGTCTCTGCTACGCCTACGTGGACGACCTCAAAGTAAGGACGAGATAAAGCCAGTAACACAGCTGAAAGTGTTTGTCCCGTTAACATAAACTTGCTGTCTTCATCTAGGAAAGCGACGAATTTTACACTGCGTTTCCCAACTGCGTCAAAAAGCTCCTTGTAGGTATGGAGACGACGTCTACAGTAAGTAATTCTGGTGTTCATAAACTGTGTATTGTACCTTCCTCAAAGTACGCCAGTTAAATTTATCCGATTCGTTTACTCCAAATCCGCCTTTTTTACGATGCCACGGTGCCTGCGCCTTCCCCCTCCGGAAAAGTCGCGACATGTCTCTTGATCTCGGAGGCTTTCGTTCTTGTGATACCCGTTGTCCCGGTCCCTACCAAAAATTCTACCAAAACGGCAAAATGCAGCACAAGAAAATGAAAGAGGCAGAATCCATTGCCCTCGTGCCATGCATCTCTAGCTGTGGAGTTCACATCATGGCAGTCAGTATTATGACTGAAATCACATGAGTAACATAGTCGTTACATTTCATGCCTGCATTTTCTAAATCCTTGTACTTGATTACTAATAACCTAACTTTAAAAATAATCGCCGACTGTAGCGATTGCAATGGCTTTTAAATCGTTACATTGAAACGAGCAGCGTTCGGCCACAGTGAAAACCACCTTAGTTTCGCTTGAATGGAGATATCATTACAATTCCATTAAACAAGCGATAACGCGCCGCCGGACGCTTCAGTTAAGTATATATGTTTATGTGTGTGATGATGAAGTGCTATATAAAGAACATGACATGCAGACCGTTGCTGTTACTTCCCAGAGCATGGCCACGGCCTACCAGGTCAAAATCAGTTCTATTATCGACGAAGTGCAGGTAAGTTTGCAGTCAGCACTCGGAATGTCACCTTGCCCGCAGTATCTAAGCTAGGCTTTCACGTTTTTCAATATAAGGCAGAAGGCTTGCACAACGTCCTATTTCCTTCTGCTTAATTAAGTTCGTCAAGCACTGTAGTACACCGTGCTGAATTGATGTTACTATCTATACACCATTATAAACACACACTGCACAAGTAAATGTTTTTTATTTATATTATGTACACAATTGTTTATACTAATGCTATCAGCATGCGAAAAAACGAGTCGATCTGTAAGTGATTCGGAGGTAAGATGCAGGAAAGCTATAGCCATGCAAACAGATAATGTCATGACAAGGTCTTCTTTCCCGAGCTTCAAAAACAACAACAAGAAAGAAAGATTGCATTTATGATGAAGGCTCGTATCGGTCTTAAAACATATTACATATTTTCCTTAGGATCCCACTTAAACACAGTTACCTGTCTCACATTGCCGCTACCACTACCGCGTCGTAAACACCGCGCAGGATAGGTCGGTGCTGAGCTGTATCAGAATGAAGATAACTCTACGATAATATCTTTCGATAACTGTCTCTTTTTTTGTTTTGGTAAGCACGTGTAAAAGGAATGCGATGATGATGATGATGATGATGAAAAACATTTATTATAAAAGAAAAAAGAGAGTTTGGGGGCCAAAGCATGACCCCGCTACATGGTCGGCGTCCCTAGTCCGGGACACCGCATGACGAGGCCCCGTCTCGCGCCCGTCGCACCAGAGCCCGTTGCGACTCCAGTGAGGAGCAGTTGAGGAGGGCAGTCTCCCATGCCTCTCGTGAAGGGGTAGGGGGAAGGGGGCAGGTGGGGATTTTTAGTACATGCCCACACCATGTGGAAGATATCACAGGTCTCCCCACAGTGTGGGCACCGCCCATCCGTGTTCGGATCATAGTGTTTTAATATTGCAGGACAGAGTAGAGTACCTGTCTGCAGGCGCCTTAGAGTTCGCTCATCCGCCTTACTCAGCCCCTTTGCAGGAGCCGGGAAAAGGCGGTGAGTGTCGCGATAATACGCGAGAATTTCTTTGAACCGCAGCAGCGGCGTATTGGCCTCCGAGTCATAAGAGCCAGGGTGAGGAGCCCGGTGGGTAAGCGCTCGGGCGGCCGCGTCAGCGGCCTCATTACCTCGTAAGCCCTGATGGCCTGGAGCCCATATAATTCGTTTTGGGGTCGGATCAATGGCAGCCCGTTTTAGAATTTGGCCGGCTAAGGGGCCCACGACCACGTAGCAAGCCAACGCAAGAACTAGGACGTTCTATTAGTCACAAAAATTCGAACCACCACATTATCATAGTAGCGGGTAACTTTCTTGAGACATTTTCGGGAAGCAACACAGGTACAGTGATTACGCAAACGTGTTACTACAACAAGCGTTGCAGATAGCGCCAAACGGCGCACTCGGTGTCTCGTAACAGATACTGATTTATCGCTCATTCATCGCAGCTACCACATGCGACGGCTTCATATGTGCCCAAACGCGGAATATAAAACTACGGAGAAGAAAAAAGTTAAATTTAACGCTTTCTGGTCTACGTAATTCACTGTAGCATCACATTA
The DNA here is from genome assembly GCF_013339695.2 of Rhipicephalus sanguineus. Taxonomy (NCBI): domain Eukaryota; kingdom Metazoa; phylum Arthropoda; class Arachnida; order Ixodida; family Ixodidae; genus Rhipicephalus; species Rhipicephalus sanguineus. Next base: position 89,161,094 of record NC_051177.1, read on the forward strand.
CGTTTTGTCATCTCATGTTTTAAATAACACGTGGATGACACAGTGGGATTTTCCCAGGTACGCTCTTATTTTACCGCTTTTCATTCGTAGCTTTTTTTTTTTTTCTATTGGCACAACAAGTTGCCCGGGAGCACACACATATAGTATCTATTTGTAATATTCGCACATAGTGTTTTATTTTCTAGCCAAGGAACGCAATCGTAGTCGCAGCTGCGATTCTCTAGGTCTGTTTTCGTACAGCATACCATGTTTGAAGGAAAGAAGACGACTTTTAAGGGCTCGTTTTTCTTTGTTAGACACAATATTAACAAGAAATGACAGACAATAATGCCAAGGAAAAGTGCAGTATACCATGTACCATGGTACAGTGTACCATGTTTGGCATTTAAGGCAAGAAAGGTTTCGAATTAACGACAGTATTCTTTCAGGAAATGTGACTGCATGTGATCTGAAGCTTTCCCCCTTTAATAAATCATTGTTGTTGTATTGTGCAAGCGCATACCTGCCTGCATGTGCGCTCAAATATGAACTGTTACTACTCGGGAACGTCATTTCGCTGTTTTCTATTCCTTATTCTTCATAGAAATGCCAGCCGAAGAACATGCCAAAGGACGAAGCTTACTTGCTCGGAATGCTGGCATGGTTCGGGGATTTCGTCAAAGCTTAGAGGAAGATCGAGAGGGCCCAAGACTTCGATATCTGAATCAAGCTAAAGCGAACTGGCCAACTTGCAGAACGTTGCTCTCACCAAGAAAACTAATCTGGTGCAACTATTGAAGCATTTTAGTACAGGCGAAAGTTACGGGAACACAATACTGCATTTAATACCATTCTCTTTGTCGTTGAATTTATTTAGGAAATTTAAGTACATTTTGGGAACCTGGCTAAGGGCCCAACAAGTGCCCAGGGGGCGAACTGCTCCATGCTAAGTAGCAGCAGCACCAGGGTTCAGCACAACATTATAACAACCAGAGTATACACAATAACGAAGCGTTCCTCCACATAAAATCCTATAACACGACGCTTAACAACTTCGTCTGCTAGTGTAAAAACTAGTGAGAATGAGTTAACCACGCAACTCACTTACCACAATGCTCAGACATGGTCCTGTTCTATCGCACTATCCAAGCCCGATAACTTCATTCTAGCTGCTTTCTTAACATCACGGCTGCGAGACACAGTGGTTTCTTACGTATACTCCATCCCTTGAAGTGAACGCGACAATCGCAATGAAGTGCTCGACATTTTCCTGCCCTCGTGGAATACGTTAATGATAAAATGGCATTATAGAAATGACATTTTCACCATTGCGCCGCAGGCTCAGGAAGCCGGATGCTATGTAATCCGTTGAGTATTGCTGGTATCGCCGGTTAATGCGTACGGTTAAGAGGAAGCTCTAACTCGGCCACTTTTGAATGCATGTCACAGACGCAATTATCTTTCTCAGCAAATGCTGCTCTGATATTTACGAAGTTTGCTGCATCTACAAAATACTTACGAAAATAAAATCAAGCGACACTAATAAACATATCTTTTGCTATGTCTACCATATCTTCTAAAAAATGCCACTCGCAAAATTAACTAAATAAATAAATAAAAATTGAGGGACGCTTAAGCTTCGCCTCTAAGAGTTGAACGCAATAGCGATATCCGGCCCTATCCTCATCGTGCTCTGTTTCGCTTGTCATTATGTTCAGTCGCCCGGTCTCACACACACGCACACACACACACACACACACTAGACATACCTATAGTAAAGGTAAAGGTTACCGCCCTCTTCAACAGCACTTTTTTGACAACAGTGTACCCACTACGTGTGTGTAAGAGAATGCGTGCACTAATGTGTATGCTTTTTGTAATGGGTGGCATGCTTTAAACAAGCAGCAATTACGCGTGTGATACTTTGTCGAAGTTGCGATGCACCCACTACGTGTTCGTGAGGGAATACGCGCAGTAATGTGTGTGCCATTTTGTAATGGCTTTAAACCACCAACTCGTTACGCAGTTCACATGATGTCACGCCCAATGGCAATATACGCCTGTACCCCGTTTTACTGCGATATTACATCTCGTACTGTGACACCTGTACACAGGACGCGTATGTTTGTGAAGCATTAAAGTTAATTTCAGGTGCAGTTCCAAGCAATGTAGTGGCTCTATATCACCATCTGCACTGAACACACAGTTAATATCGCCAAGGACAACGAGATGCCTATTTGTGTCGAAATAAGGGCACAATTCCAGAAAAATGATAAACTGATCACGAGGGTTTGCCGGCGCATGCACGCACATAACTCTGGACTTCGCCTCCTCATACGTAACGTCGCACAAAGCAAACCTTCCACACGTAGGAAAAAAAAAAATGGAGTGGCTCTATGGTAGAACACCTGCTTGCCACGCAGATGGGCTAGGTTCGATTCTCACTTGAACCTAAGACTTTTTTTTATTCTTTATTTTATACAACATGAGGATTTTTCGCTCACAAGCAACGACGCCGACACCGCAATTTCTGCGGAACGAGCTCTTTAACGCTATCGCGTTAAAACCATGGTGTCGAACTCTGGGACTTTGTAACTCGGCACCAAGAAAAATATCGCTGTTCTGTTAACTTCATCGCATAAAACATTTAAATCTGACAAAATTGGCACTTTAAAAACCACTCTGAAACACACTGTAATAAACTGAGAAATCGTTGAACAGGGATTATCGCTGGAGCCGACTTTTCGACAAGTGGACTTGTCTTCGTCAAGGCAGCAACAAGACGGCAACAATTGCTGTCTTGACAAAGACAGGTCCATTTGTCGAAACGTTCGCTCAAGCACCATTCTTTATTGAACGATGTCTCATCGCTCCAAGCATCCATCTTAACCTGAACTTCAATCTCGACAGCAATAAACTTGAACAACACTGTAAACATTGTAACAATGATAATTGATGGTAGCGCAGGCTAAGCACAAGGACAAAAGAAAGGCACACTCGACACAACACAGCGCTAACTTTCAACAGCTGGTTTAAGTATTCGCCGACCCCGCTAGCATTTATACTCTCACGACGTTAACGTCACGTGTGCATAGCTCTCACAAACAATGTGTAAACAGCGCGCATACATCACAGACATGACAACACAATGTCATTCACCACGTGTAAGCGCATTTGTCCAAGGTACTTAACCAAATGCAGTTTATCGCGAACACATGTAATCGAGTTCTTTATTTGACAACACCACTGATGGACTACTTACGCACGCGTCACCAAACGTTGAAATTCTGCCGGCCTCCATTATCAACCGCGTCATCTCGCACCTACTTCGACTCTTCATCTGCTAATGTAGCAAGTTTCCGTCAGCTGCTAATTCATATAACAAACCGGCCCACTCTAACAGGTGCTATTTGCAGTACTGCTATATATGTTTTTGGTGTGGAGTTATGCATCTCTAACTTCGTGTCTGAATGCTTCTAGACGTATTGAAGAGACTGCGGGGACGCTCCAGTATATCACGTCCGCCGATTTTGCTTTACCAGCATGGCTCACGCGTCTCCTAGAACCCGGCTTCCGCTAATGGCATATGAAGGTGCGTATGTGTGTGCGCGAAAACTTTTATTTACCGAAACCCTGAGATTCGATCCTTTCAGGCCGAGGCGGGCCGCGCCCACAATGGCACCGTCAGGCCTAGTCCTTCAGCGACATCGTGGGCCCTCTGGACAGCCCGTAGCTGGTCTTGAGGCGATGAGCTCCTTAACATTTTCCTCCAGTAAAGTCATTTTCTTCAGGGTTGGTGAGAGTCACGGGGCACACCGCCAGCATGTATTTGATCCCAATGATGCCATTGGACGCATTACAGTCTTTCCTGACCTCCCTTTCTGGATAGATTTTGTCTGTGAGATAAGGTGAGGGGTACGTTCCTGTTTGCAAGAAACGCAGAGAAACTACCTGAGCCCTGTTCAGACTTGCATGTGGCAATGGAAATTGCCTGCGTCCTAATAATAGTAGTGTTTAGTAATTTCATTATAAGTTATTAAATGATCCTTATGTTCTCCGGCCTGGTAATGGACGGCTCGGTTCTGACTGGCACGGTTGGCAAGTCCTCGTGCCTAGTCATTAGTCACCTCATTGAGGTTAAGCCGTGTCAATGGATCCCTGCGCATATGGGGGAAGTGGACGAGACTCGGGTCAACTTCAATATGTAAAGGCGTAGCCTGACATGTTTGTTTCGGGGTGAGGTGGGGTAGGGTTCAGCCACACTTTGTGTGTGTTCGTGCGTGCGTATACACACGTGCAAAACTGAAAAATCCTCCCTGGCTACGCCAGGGGGCACATGCGCAAGCGCAGTTGTACGAGAGATATTGCAAGGTTGTTTGGATGCTAGCGCCATCTGATGGAGTGGATACTAGTCCACCCGTGAGTAACACAGGCACGGCTTTCTGGTAGGAGCCATTGACATACTACAATCGTTTCGTAATTCGGTTATCTGGCTTACTGTACAGAAGGAGCAACAAATGCCCTTTTGTGTGCTTCCGCTTAGAATTATGAAGTTGATTCAAACGAGATAACTGGCAAAAAAACTGTTTATTGACAAAGACACACACCTTTGCAAGTGTGACAATGCCTCGCGGGAAACACAGCGCAAAATATCGCTCCAACATGTTCGCACAACTATTCACAAGAAACAGGCCATGCCTTCACAAAACTGGCAGTTTCACATCACCGAGCGCGCGCTCTCCGGAGAGAATCACAGCTTTGCGTACCTTTGACCAACCCATATATTAGTAACGCATGTAAAAGCTCTATATTTACGCATTTGAGCCTAAGGCCCGTACTTCCGTTCATCCATTTACATACTGTTAACAACTATTCGGTGTCTCAGGCATGTGCGTACTACCCTGTAAAGGTAAGTGGGGGAAAGGTGGCCAAAGCGGTTGTGTCTTAGCCAATGCAAAGCTGGGCATTAAGTGGCTGCATTACGATGTCCTTGTAGGAATGCAAGGAAGGTGATCACGTGCAACCATCTTGCCCTACCGGAATAGTACACCTATATAGCATCAGAATGATAACAACTAAAAACTGTGCGTTAATACACATGCAGTGGAATTCAGCTAAAATACGAAGCAATAACGAAAACCCAAGCCAGGTAAAAGCGAAACCTGAATGTGCGTAAAACCGCCTTGTTACAACAACTTCAAGACCTTTCAGTAGTAACCAAACACAAAACGTACACATGTTAAAAAAAAATGAATGGACTTCACAACATCACCAGTGCCAGAATGTAGGGAGGCACGCCATTGAACAAATTTGAAGAGTATTTTCAATCCTCGTTTTGCAGCACTTGGGAAACACAAAGGCGGCTTCGATAGCGCAGTTACCTTGTACAATGCCTTGTGATAAACACATTTCAAATAACACACATAGATGCCATGGAATCGCGACCACACTGTAAGCATCAAAAAGACAGCTTTGGGAATGTGGAGAAATGAGATTGGTAGATTCGACTTCTGTGTATAAATGCCCAAACACAAAAATGTGTCACTAGAAGCGTCGCTTTCTAGCTTACACGTATATTCACACAGCCTTGCAACAAATTAGATCGCCAAACAACGTGTTTCCTAGTTATATAGAGCCCTGCCTCTTTTTAGAACGTTCGATCTACACATTATCACAACACTCAGGGGATGGCTTTAGTAAAGAGTAAATGCTGCAGTAAACAAACAAACAAAAATGTGCACTGTAAGTGCAGTTAGCCCCCAAACTGTTGTGACGTGCACTGACGAGTGAAAACATGACTGAAACATTAGTTTAAGTGGCCCGGCTATACATACAAGAGAAAAAAAAACTTCCAAATTCCCCCTGCCTCGCCCAAAGGAAACTGCCGGACTTTTAATAAAGTTTATTCATTCATTCCAAATTCCGTGCTCAATAACAAGCAAACAAGTAAGTAAACGAGCAAAACGAAACAACGGCAACAGTTACGACACTGTTACCATTCTAGCATACCGCGGGGATGGTGACGAAAAGACCGACCCTACGATATTAGCATTGTGCGACATTCCTCAGCAGCTTAACGTGTATTATAATGTTGATTTCTCTCGATGATACTTGTGAATGACATACTTGTAAACAACAACAAAAGAATAATGCCTCTTTCGTAAGTTTCTGTAGATTTTGAATGAAGCCATGAGTATGATACATACTGTAAATTAGAGGTGTGATGTGTTTTGCTAGTAATACCCCTCCGGCGCTATACAGCTTAGCAGGCTTATACAGACAAAATACAGCAAACGTCGATAGGCATTAGACTCTGGACAATTTGCAGCAAGGTCTAAAGAAAATTTTAAAAGCCTAGGTAGCAGCTGGACGGCGGAAAAGTGCCAACTTGGAATCTCGGTAAGAATCTTGCGAGTTGTATATCACGAAGTGGATGCAAAATAAATTTAACTAGGTCGTTGGCATGGTTAAAGCGAACAGAAGACCATAATCCTGCAATGTAGTAAGACACGTGAGCCAATATGTAAGAAGGAAAACCTAATTTATCGAGGTATACTTCACAAGGAAACATTGAACCATCAGAAAAACTGCCGTTTGATAGACGCTAGCGTCATTATCCTGGCGGTTTCAGTCCTCATCGTCTTCTTATTGTATTCAGCGCTTGGGACCTAATAGAAAATATTTTTGCATGCGTACCCTCACTAAGCAACGACGCGAAAAGAAATAACGAGCGAGCGCCACTTATTGCAAAAGTGTATGAATGATGCCTGCAATGTTTTCATGCACTTGCAAACAAAATGTCTTTCTTTTTTTTCGTTTTTTTTTTAACACTCGCGGCACAAGTATTAGTGCAACATTGCTATGACGAAACGATCTCAGAGTATCAGCAATAAAAGCCCCCAACCTTTCATAGATTAGCTGCCGCGGATAAGTAAGGCTTCGAATAGGACAACGCTGCCATGAGAGACATAAAGCATAAGAGGGCATACTCAAGCGGTGCCGCAAAAAAGCAAGGTGATAACGTTGAAAGACCAGTGTTCGATGGTGCAGTTTTGCTTAGACTGATGTGTTTAATTAACCTCAGATTCTCATTCTTCAAAAGTGCGAGTTCACTTAGTCGCCAATTTCGTCCCAGCGCATGTGAAAATCCCTAGGCCACACCTCCAGCAGCGTCTCTTCCTCAGCCTTGTTTCGTTTTTGATGTCGTTTTCAGTCTGATCTAGCACACAATAGCATGTCCCAGCGAGCTACATCACTACAATTTTCTCTCCCCCCGTCCCTTAAAAAAAAAGTTTTCTTACGCCGGCTTTACATTGGCCAGAAACTCGTTTATGATCGGCGCGACTCTTTCGGGATGGTTGAGGTGGACGTAGTGGTTTCCCTCCACCTCGACGTGCTTGAAGCGGGGGCAGCACCGTTCGTACAGGGCGAAGAAACGGTCCATGCTCTGGCGCATGATACGCTCGTCGATCTCCGATGCCGTTACCATCAGCAGATCGCAGCGAATCTTCTCCATGAGCGTGTATTGGAAATCCGCGTCCAGCAGGACCGTGCTGATGACCTTGGTCCTCTGGTCCGTACGCAGCGTCAGCTTGCCGTCCTCGCGAACCACGTCCCTCGCCATGAGGATCCTCATCGTGTCCTTGTTCAGCGTGTGCAGCGTCGCCTCGTCCAGCCTCTTGAGCAGTTCCTCTTCGGTGTAAGACGGCGGCTGGCTCAGTCTGGATTCCAGGTGGATGAAGCTGCTGATCAACTTGCTGGTGTCCTGGGTGAGGCGCTCCCGCGGCACGTGCAGAGGCGCGTACAGGTCCAGCGCCACGACGCACTGGACGCGGTCCGGGAAGAAGCTGGCGTACATCATGCCCACGGTGCAGCCGAAGCTGTGACCCATGATGCAGAAGCGCTCCCACTTGAGTTGCTGCACGACGCGGCACACGTCCATGACGTACTCGTGGTAGCTGTAGCTGCACCCTGCCGGTTTGTGCGACGACAGGCCGTGACCACTCAGGTCCAGAGCGACGACGTATATATCTGGAGAGAAAGAGTGGCGAGGCATAAACATGAAGGTCTCGCTAAAAGCAATATCGGTTCGGCAGGTGTGCCGCATGCGTTTATGATTTCTATGTATATTCCGTAAGTAAGGCTCAAGGTAAATTATTAGCGGCTACTCGTAAGTGGATTAACCAGCCTGCTCTGCCTCGAACCCTTTCTACGTTTCATGTTAAGTGGGTCCTGAACAACCCCTCGGGCTCGGTGAAAAAAAAAAAAAAAACACATCCTACGAACAGCAAACGCTGCTATGAAAAGCTCAGCCAAAAGAAAAAAAAAGGGAAATGCTCAAGTTCATGATTGCCGCTGATGTAGTTTCTTGGACCTTGACGAAAGAAAAAACCTTGCGTATTTGCCGCATCACCCCCTCTGTACTTGGCGGGTTAGAAACACTTTTGCGGCAATCGATTCGTGAGGCATTAACCTCCTATACTGAGGTCATTCCACGATTACTTCTAAAACTGTTAACTTTCAGGCCCTTTATGTATAGGCGAAGACTCCTGGGTAAGATTGCCAGGCTTTTCTCATCGAACAACTTCGAATAGTGATTATAATAAGAGTATATTGTGAGTTTTCTACAAAGCTTCTTTTTCATATTCAGATGACTTTGTTCTAGAAGGCTGAGAGGCGGCTGATATTCGCTACATTTTCCCTTCAACTGCACCCTCAATAGGTCTACCCGAGTATGGTTTTCTGCAACACTTATCGCTGGTGTACAGTGCAATAAACTCTTTCTTTTCTTTCTTTTACTATGAGCCACTAAACGTAAGGACATGTCGCTTGTATCATTATAACTCCCTAACACTTCCCTGTGCGAGGGTAATGCAGATAAATGATAAACCATGCATGGGCAAGGAGATCTCTAAGCGTAGCGTACTGCCCGGCAGCATGACTAGGACATAACAGCAAATACAAACCGACATTGCGACAAGCCTTACTTCCTCCTGGATCATAAAACACATTCAAGAGCATACGAAACGGTTGTCAACCTGATGAGAGGAGCGGAATGAGTGTGTCGAAGGTGCCGGCGTTGTTTCTCCAACCGTGCAGTGCCAGGACGCGGGTGGTGGCGTGTGCCTGGTCGCCCCACACTTTGGCAGCCAGGTGGCCATACGGGATGGTGAACTTAGTTTCCGTGCACTCTGAAGGCATGCCTGTGCGCGAAGGCGAGCGGGGGTGGGATGAAAACAGGCATGAACGAACGTCCAATACACCGTAAGCCGAGGTGACGTCGTGATGCCTTTAAGCACCCTATATTAGAGCGTTTTAGTAGTGCCGGTTTACAGAGCGGTAAGTACGGTAATACCGTACGGTCGTGGTCAGCACGCAGCTTTTTCTCAAACTTTTTGGTCGCGAGAGTTGCTTATTGCGTATGGTAACTTGATGAGATTATCAATATGGCTAATAGAGGTATTGTAGACAAAGGAATCTACGTGCCGGTGACGACGGTACAGTGTTTCCGTACTTAACGCACGGTATTCCCGTCACTGCTAAAATACCCTAATTGGATGCTTTAGCAGTGACGGCATTACGGTAAGTACGGTAATATTGTATCGCCGTGGCCGTCGCACTGCTTTTTATAAAACCTTTTAGCCGCACGAGTTGCTCAATGCGCACGGTAACGCGACTAGATGATCAAAGTGGCTAATAGAGGTCTAATAAAGCTCCGTGCCGGACCACGACGGTGCGGTATTTCCGTACTTACCGTACGTTAAATCGGCACTGTTAAAACACCCTAATAATACTGACCTTGGCATTGCTACCAGTTTACGCAAGTCACGTATGAAACCATTAGCGAGTATCAGGGCGGCACTATTCAGGGTGTCACCTTGAGCGAGTATCAGGGTGCGGCCGATCACTTTTGGCGACAGCGTCGCTTTGCGTGACGTAGTATCTCGCTCGACAAATATCTGAAGCGACTACTAGCCCACCTTTCATCAAACGCGCTATCGGCGCGCTGCACACGGAAAGTGATACTACAGTGATATCTCCAATTACAATCGTCTCATAATACAGCACTGTGAGCGACGAGCTCGTTCGCGAAGTGTTGTTGCTCTCGTCTGCATAATCCGATACAAATAACAATTGACACAACGGGAGTAAGCGTTTATAACGTAGCACCGTTCTTCGTTTACTATTTGTACCACATGCTCCGCCTTACCATGTCCAAACACGCTAAGTTCACTACGTGTTTGCGCCTAGAGCGCGCTCGCGCCGAGCAGCAAGTGCGTGTTGTGCTGCGGTGCAGTACGTTGGCTCCCTTAGCGCGGCGTGTAGTCGAAGCGTGTAGACTTCTTGTCGTCTTTGCCTAAAACAAGATATGCAGTGGAGTTAAATCTCTGCAAACCATTGGTCTCGTACTTTCCCAAAGCAAGATCAATCGAGGTACAGCTCGACAAACTTGGTTTAACCGCGCTAAACCGCAGCAAGTTATTTCTTCTTAGTCCTCGTGACAAAAGAATGACTCTATTAGGCCTTACATTTGCTTACTTGATAGAGAGCAGAACAAAATTGAGAAAGGTAATGTGTTACAATTTGCAATTACTTGCATAATTGCAGAGAAAGAAAAATTGGTTGCCTCCCTTGGTCCCGCGTGTGGCTTTGCAACGGTATCGTCACATGCCCTCAGTTCTGTCAATTTGAAGCGAAGAGCCGATGCGAAGGTTATAGCCACCAAGAGCATTGACACACATGTCCCAACTTTCAATTACCTTCGTTTCAATGCTCCAAAACAATAATGAACGTAGAGATCATTTTAGCGTTCCTCCAAGCTAGATAGAAAATCTGGTTAACAGCTTTGCGGAACGTCAAATGCTGCCGTTCAGCACCTGCGTTCGCGCGATACGTACACTTCTCTCAATTAGAAACCCAATACAACTTATCTACAGTGCTGTAAAAAAGAGCTAACATACAAGCACGCATGAAGACGGGATCGCCAATGAACCGTGTCGCCCGTCTCATCTTCATGTTGTTTTAATTTCTTTTTCATTCTTTCTAGTGCAGTAAATAGTCAAACTAATTACTCCTGCCTTGAGCCTTAGCTCACTATGGCGGCACACTTTCTTGCATTTCAAGTATTTTAGTGTAAACATCATCAGCCCGAAAAAACTCCATCATTTCAAGCTATTCAGCCATATAATATTGCTAAAGCGTATTGTGTACAACGTTCGACTGCATTAAAAAATGAAGGCACCTTCGCACTAGTGCTGCCAAGCCTGAAGGAAGTGCAGAGCTGGGTGGCCTTCTTTGTTTCTCTTCAGTTTTCTCTTTCTCTGCTATTTTTTCTGTCTATTTCTCTCTGTTCGTTTCTATTTATTTATTTCTCTCTCTCTCTCTCTGAGTCTCTATCTTTCTTCCTATTCGTTCCCTTCGTTCTATTTCTCGCTTGCTTCCTCTTTCTTTCTATCTTTTTCTACTCTTTAAGTATGTTCGTGAAAGTGTTTGAAAGTGTGTTCGTGTGTATATAGACATGTAGAATTGAATGTTTTCGTCCCCCCCCCCTCCCTCCCTGGCTACGCCAATGGACGTCACAGTCGTCCACTGCATCTTTGTCACAGCGACAAATTGACAAACGCATGAGAGAGAATGAAAGAATAATTTATTGCTGCCTTCCCAGCGAAGTTACAGAGAAGCACCATAGCCATCCTTACAAGTATATTGATAGGTTATTATCACAGTACGGCACCCAGGCGGCACAAGCAAACCTTCGAATCACGAACAGAAGCTGAGTAGAGGCACAGCAGTACTTCGTTTACGATTAAGTAAACAGGTTCAAGTGGTTAAGGACCTCAACAAGATCGTAGAATTATGGTGACTCATTAAGCTGATAGCGAGTAAATGCACATCAATAGTATAGAGCAGCAGGCTCCGCACATATCAGCAGAAATTTATATCTGTGCAGATGAGAAGCGGTACGTAAAGATACCTTGCTATGCTTCATATTTGGCGTGTTTCGCGCGCTTTTGTTTTTTCTCGGAAAAAGCAACCGAGAAAAAACAACCAGGCAGATTTCAGCAAAAAATAAAAACAAAAAAAAACTTGATTCTGGGGCGATTTGAGGCGAGCTACAACATAAAGTTAATTGATTAGCGCTTAGTGATGAAAAAAAGACAGGTTGTATGTACACACGACTACCACTAATATACAACAGGTAGAACTTTCCTATAGAGCGCCGCAGGATTTTTTTTCTCAATTTTGGTGTGTGTGTGTGTGTGTGTGTGTGTGTGTGTGTGTGTGTGTGTGTGTGTGTGTGTGTGTGTGTGTGTGTGTGTGTGTGGTGTGTGTGTGTGTGTGTGTGTGTGTGTGTGTGTGTGTGTGTGTGTGTGTGTGTGTGTGTGTGTGTGTGTGTGTGTGTGTGTGTGTGTGTGTGTGTGTGTGTGTGTGTGTGTGTGTGTATATATATATATATATATATATATATATATATATATATATATATATATATATATATATATATATATATATATACATGCTAAACACAATCTAATTAACGTAGGACGTAGTGGGAACATTGAATTCAATTTTATCCACCTTAAGCTTAACTTGTACCCAAAAGAGTGCACGGGTGCTTTTGCATTTTGCCCTTACTGAAAAGCAGACGCCACGGCCGACATCGAACTTGTGACCTGACGCACCGCGGCACAGCCCCACAGCCATAGGGCTACCGCGAAGAGAATATCTCTGCGCAATCACACCTAAATGGAGCACGAAATGCGAACGATGGAAAAACCGTCGGCGTTTGTATAAACAAAGGAAGACCTCAGTTGAGCCATGGCCGGACCAGAGACGCGCGCGGGCGTTCGTTGAAGTTCACCTTCGGCACGATGTCGTTTCAACGCACCTGTTCAGCAGGAACGCTAATGAGCGTGCATACAACATATAGAGTAGGCTCTTATACAAGTTACAACACTCAAGTCAGCAGCGGAATCTAGAAAGCTGCCATAGCTGCGGCAGGGCTGCTTTCGCAGACGGCAATTGTTTTCGGCGCTTTTGGCCAGAAGCCGACAGCACCTCGAGTGTGTGGGATGATTCTAGTCATCCGCACGCTTTCAGTGCATGCGTAGATAGCAGGAAAGCACGATGATGTCGACGCCAACGCAAATGGCGCTTGTAACACCCGTAATATTGCTTTCGCAATAATAACAAAAAGGAAACGTAAATTAAAAGTTCAACAATATTCTCTATACCCACGGTTTCGTTACGTGGCAGCGCTCTATAAATCTATCCTGTGGACGGACGGTACTCTCACAGTTCGCTTCTATTCAAGATGGCCAAACCATATCCCGCACACCGATGATCCCGCACTTAGTATCGCCTATCGGCAATATCAAAAACGCACATTTTGACACCGTAAGAACCGCTTCAAAAATACAAATTTCTTGAGGCACTGCTTGAGAACTACAACATATGCGACGAAAACCACCAAAGCGCAATCATTCCTTCAACAACGGTGCGGCATACATGAAAGCTGCTCCACAAAACGGAATGCGTCACACGTCTATCGTGGCGCGGCCCACGACATTGTTACCAATATCCGGGTGTGAACAGATGCGTGAAACGCTCACTGCAATTACAGGTGTGCTTTTCCTACTGCCGAATGACAAAGAAAGCGGTTAATCGCAGGCGCCAAAAGCTCAGGCTGGTTTAGATGAACGTAGTGGCCGCCTTGCAGTTCTATGTACTCAAACCTCTTGCAGTGTTTCTTGTATGACTTCATAAACTCCGCCTCCAAGTCCTTGAGTTGTTGAACTGAGGCCCCGTCAGTGGCGCGGAAGATGAGCATATCTCCTTTGTAGCGGGACACGATGGCCTTTTGTGTCTCCAACGGGACGACAAACGTCTTGCCAGTTTTAGCTCGTATGTCCCTCTTCAACACCAATCCGCTTTCCACTGGCCGCGTGCCTCGGCTTAGCAGGACTTTCTTCGACTTCTCGCTCAGCTGTCCGGGATTCGCGCTTTCGAGTCGTTCCAACAGGTCATCCATGCTGTACACAGGGGGAGGGTTCTTTGTCAGAGGTTCCAGCTTCAGAAACTTGTTGATGCCGTGCGCGAGCACCGAACCGATATAAGAGTCAACGATCACCGTCGGAACCACGACGTCCAGGATGACCACAGACAATACGCGATCCGGGAAGAGGCCCGCAAACATAAGAGCTGTGGTACCGCCCATACTGTGACCAACGACGCAGAATCGATCCCATTGCAAGTGGTCGACGGCCCGGCGGACATCGACGACGTATTCGAGTATGTTGTAGCGGCAACCTGGAGGCCTGTGCGATGAGTCGCCGTGACCCGCAAAGTCTAGAGCGACGATCCTCAACGAGGAGTCCAAGAGGGGACACAACGTGTCGAAAGTGGCGGCGCTGTCCAGCCATCCGTGCAACGCGAGGACGCGTTTGCCGTCAGCGGGACCCCAGGCTTTCGCGGCAAGTGAACCATAGGGCACTTCTATGCGCAGCTCGACTGGATCCATGTCCTCAAGCTCAGTATGTTTTTTTTTTCTTTACAGTATTATTATTCACTGTGCCATCAGCTATTCACAAGCGGTGAGCTCCAAGGCAGGATTTCTTCTGCAGGAGACCTGCAATGGAAGCATCGCATTCTGTAGTCTCACTAATCTTTTTTTAGAATTTCACTAAAACCGGTGTCAAATTCATACATATCCATAACTAATGACCGAATGCTGCACACATATAGTACAGGTATTCACTGCCCCGTTTTCTAAGCAAGGTGCTTAGCTTAAGGTGAGAATGCGTTGCTTCCACAAGATCCACGAGCTCCTTAACAAACACGGTGTATCTGACGATTTCATTTAATAGAGACGCTCGAAGGTGCTGGAAGCAAGCTGCAGTACGGCTTCCTTTTTATATTCTCACATAAAATCTATTGCTAATCGCATATCGTAGGGCGCTTGCTCGCCCAACTGCGAGAGAGAGAGAGAGAGTTTGATGGAAAGGGTAGGGATGCTGACTGGGAAAGAAGCTTCGGGATTGCTACCCTGCCCTCCGAGAAGGGAAAGGGGGAGGGGGAAGAAAGAAAAGCTTTCAAAATAGCATGTCCGTTCAACTATCTAATAAAAAAAATTCCTTTTCACTCCACCCCTCCTTCTTCTCTTGCTTTAGTTCTCATTTTCTTGAACGAGATTTATCAAGAATTTGACCAGCTATATTTTCGCAACATGTTTCAAAGTTCCGGTGCACATTCATAATAAGATACAGATGGTTGCAAACGCAAGGGAAATATGCTATGTGCCGCAAGTGCAAACGCAGGTGGGCATAATTTCTGCAAGTTACAAACGGCGTGCGTATCGTGGCAAACTGTGTTAAAAGTAAGCTTAATAGTAGCACAATATACTCGCCACTACGAAGCCTAAGCATTTAAATGTCGTATTAGTGTATCGTTTCAGGTTCCGGCCAGTAAAAACTACGCCCACGCATAGCGATTCAACTGTAGCCACTCCAATTTCAAATTGCCGCCGCGCCGCCGCCAAGCTCCGTACCGCCATCTACCGCCAAAAATCGTAGGCTTGGACAATCCTCCAGCGCTTTGAGCACCTAGATGGCACAAGCTTCTCAGTCGCAAGAGCCTTGCAAACGCATTGATCATGTACGACCCATTTTTAGTCACACTGCGTTCACTGCACACCTTTAAGCAGCTCAGAACAATGGTAACATCTAAAGTACAGAGCTAATCGCCAGTAAATTTGATGTGGAACAGGTATCGGCAGCTGAAACGACTAGCGTTACGAACGCGTCGAACCGTCGAGGCATCATTTCATTCATCGCGCAACTACGGTCCCACGCAACCACCGCTGGCATTTCCTGAACAAGAAAAGTGGCACCGATGTGTCTACTTACTGGGCTTTTTCGCGCTGGCTTCACAAACGCAGCCGGTAGGAACGCTGTGGCCGACGAATTAAGTTTCCTTTGGCCTTCGGAACGTTGCCGTCCGCCGGGATTTCCTGCCCAATGTGCGCAGACTGCAAGCAGAATCGCGCTAACCTTGAACGCTACGGCAGAGGCGGCATCTGTTGAGTGCTATTAGTACCAAACGAAAGGGCATACGTGAATGCTTTTCCCGCGTATATTTGAAGAACGGCGGCACTTTCGCTTTTCATCAATTTTCTCTGTGGCGTATCAAAAGCACGAAAGAACGTGAGCACTATTTTACCTTGTTGAAAGCGAAAACCTTACTTCTGAAATATAACTACGCTGATACTTGAAACAAAGACGATAGCGCACGCTGTCAGTATTGATTTAAAGTACCCCGAGAAGATTTCTCATTTTCATAGTGCCTGCTACATTCTGTTAACCAATCCACAAAGATTCCTTCAAAAAACTACCGGCAAGTGTCAGAGCAGCTGCCAACTTCCCTATATTAAGTGCAAGAAATTACATTCGGTTTGCGTAGCGGCATGCAAGATGTAGGGATACATTGTCTTGTTTTGCTTCTGATCCACGTCGCAAGGAACCTTAAATCAGGCCTGTAGCCATGGTTAGGAGGGGGGATATTGGTGAAGTAGGTGTTTTTACCAAGAATAAATAATGAAAATCGGTGTTTTTCTCACATAGTCAAGGTTTTCAGCAAGTGTCCCCCCACCCGCAAAAAAATCCTGGATACGGGCCTTCACATGCCTCGATTGCAGCGAAAAAAAAAAAAAAAGAACACTCCGTTCACTGTTTTCGCTCTGTTCGCAACCGCCGCTAATGGCGGTTTCGTTTGCCCCGCCGCGGTGGTCTAGTGGTTATGGCGCTCGACTGCTGACCCGAAGGTCGCGGGATCGAATCCCGGCCGCGGCGGCTGCATTTTCGATGGAGGCGAAAATGTTTGAGGCCCGTGTACTTAGATTTAGGTGCACGTTAAAGAACCCCAGGTGGTCGAAATTTCCGGAGACCTGCACTACGGCGTCTCTCATAATCATATGGTGGTTTTGGGACGTTAAACCCCAGATATTATTATTGGCGGTTTCGTTTCAAATGGGTTGCGAATAGTCTGCGATTTCCGCTCTGCGGCTGCCGCGGTACACGAGGTTTCTTGCGGCCATACTTGCGGCCATTCTTTGTGGACAGAAACTGCACAATTTTTCAAACGTAATCTAAAAATATGTGCGTTATGATATTACTAAGTTTTCATGAACGGTAACGAAGAGCACGCGTGTTTGGTCATTTAAGAACTCTTTCCAGTCTTAATTCATTTTAAAGTGCGCAACAGCGACCATCACCAGAACAAGTTCGTTGACGCAATTTTAACAGCTCGGTCGGCTCGGCGCTATTTCGACGGGTCCAGACCGAAAAATCGCTACGCCGCTGCGAACAGAGCGAAACATTTCCAACATGCTGGTCGCTCGCCGCTGACCGCTGCGTCATGAGCGAACGGCCTTTTTTTTTTCTTTTTTCGCTCGTGACGCATTTTATCGCACGTGACGCGTGATGCTTTTTCGAATTCGCAGCCTGAAAGTCGCTGCATTTTGTGTCATGTAAAACGACCTTAACGCAAACATCGCTGCGTCCAGTGATCCGTATCACCGCACGTCTGTACTCTGAAGCCCGCACTTGCCTCCAGACCGCCCGTCTTTGTCCATTTCAACGTGTCCCTTCCATCCGTCACGCACATCAAACAAGGCTTCATTGTTGAGTCCAAGGGTGTGTGCAGAGGATAACAAAGAAAAATTACCCGCGAAAATTTGCAAAAGCAATTGGGAAATGAATACAAGCAATGTGTGAAAGGCTGCTTAGGACGCACTCCGACTGCCGGACCAGCTCGTTCCATTTACTGCGTCCGTGCAATGCAACTTTAAAATTTCGAAGAACAGTACGTAAATACAGCCGAATACTTTTCAGTGCTTTCACGGGGCAGTAATTGAAAGCAGTAATCAACACCATTTGAGAACTACAGGGAAATAATAAATCAAGTTAGACTGACAAAGTGTTCTCTACAAATGGTCTTGTCGTTCATAATGCCATAATATTTTCGTTATTAGAAAATAAAACGACGCTAAAAGTTTCATTTGGCCATTGCCCCAGGGTTGGAGTGAGCCAGTGATTTAGGTCATCATAATCGTCGTTATCGTTTCAGAATCTTGCAGCACAAATTCTGGCGCCTGAATGTCAATAAGGCGCCGGAGCTCAGTATTTTTTCTCATTTCGGCCACACCGGCTCAGTAAAATTTCATGTAACTTGGCATGTTGAGACTGGCTCTTGTAGAGTACAAGTAAAATGAATTTAATTTTTGCCGATAAAACATCATATAAGCATAAGCAGACGCCATCAGAGTGTGCATAGGCGTAGTGCGGAGCCTACTATACGTCTTCTTGTGGCAAGAGTGGTGTCGTTGGTATTACGATAAAAACAATTTACCTAATACGAGAAATACGGTTTTTCTCTTAACTGCTATCGGCTGATTTTTTTTTTCTTGTGACGCATACAAGTCTGGTAATTACAATTCAAGAATCTGGCACCGAAGAAGCATTTCATATTGTGGGAGTAAATCTTCAATTGATTTCATTTCGAATACAACGAATCTATAATCATAATTCGGCGCACTTAAAAAATTCGTCGTTGTCTTCTTCAACGAATGATTATTAGTGAACGATGTCGGCGATTCCTCATAATGCAAGTTCGAAGGTCACACCCATGGGCTCCGTCGGAGTTGGAAAGCGAGATTGCACCAAGACGGCCTCAGTTCCAATACTTTTTTATGCACTAGCACGTAACAAAATGACAGCTGGCAAGAAATAGGTACAGACGGGTACTGACCAAATGGCCCATTTCCTCGTGCAGTTGCACTCTTGCACTGCCATACTTCAAAAAAGTGTTGTCATGGGCCTCTTTCACTGTCTTTCCTTGCTCCATGGCGGCGAACAGTATTAAATTGATGAGAAACCGTAACGCTAGCTCAATGTTCCCTGTTCAGATGAGAACGCGAACGTAATAGCTCAGCAGAATGTTCGCAGTGAGCATGAAACCCAACGTAGCAGAAAGCAGATTTCTACCATTGCAATGCTCAGCAACCAAGGGTTCTATTCTGTATTGTCGAATACACTGTCCTGTCAGATTTGATTGGCCCAGAGCGCTTCTGTGACCTCTCTTAATGGTTCAAAATGCAACCATTATAGAGCTTGATGATGCCCTCAATGTAGTGATGGAGCGCCATGTTGTTGGTGCGTCAACTTCGCACCGTCGTTTCAGAAGTGAAACGAAAGTGTGGAGCTTGAAAACTCTCATTCACAGCGGCCGATCCGCGCATGCGCCGTGAGCAAGATAGCAAGACAATGGCAACGAGAGCGTGAATTCGCCGCGAGCGTGCCTGTGATTGAAATTACTGCACAAGCTGAAAGCATTTAATCAGTTAACTTATACACGCCTATAGTGTGAACTTTAAAGTAACAGTTTCGGTCGAAGTGACAGATTTTCCGACACCTTTGCAACCTTAAAGGACGCCGTGGAGGGCCTGCAAACGCAATCGCGCCAACGTGACGGCGCGGAGCGGTAAAAAAGGCGAAAAAAAAAGAAAACTGGCGTAGCGTTCGCAAGGCTACAACACTTTCAGAATGTGGGTCTTTATATTATTTTTCAGTTTTAAACTTGTATAAGTTATGAGATTTAAGACAATATGCATGAACTGCGAATGAAACGTTTTATGACAACTTTCGCGTGATGCAATGTTCAAAAATATTAAGAAATAATTCAGTCAAGACTAAAAAAAAGCTCGTCGCAGTAACTTTGGCGCTTCAATAATAGGACATCTACCTAAAATGTCGATGCATCTATGCGTAACATTAGAGCTAAAGCGATCGACAGCGAAGTGTTTGTAACACTGCTCCCGGAAATAAAAAAAAAAGCGAAGAAAGGGTCGATAATTAGAAAATAAGCATCACGTAAAGTTTAGAGAACGCCGAAAAATAAACGTGAACACTGTAGGAAAGAGTACCAAAACGCATAATTTAATCATAATCATCATCACCGGAAGGCGGTGGGGTTGATTGCAGCGGTCATCACTTAAGGGCTTCTAAACCAACCAGAGGTCGAAATTTAGTTGTGGTGTTGCAGTTGTTTACGAGTCTACAACGAACACGTAGCCCTGAGAATTTTACAGCGAAAGCTGTTATGAGATCATTTCACCGGCCGTTTTGGCGCCGTAGTTGTCCGCCGCCGCCGCCGCCGCCGGTGTCCGTAACCAGTATCGCTCGAAATAAGAAAAAAAACTAAATAAGAAAAAAAATTCCAGGATGGAACGAGGTTCGAGCCTGGGCCCTCTGCGTGGGAGCCCAGTATTCAACCTCTGAGCCATGCCGGGGCTTGAAACTGCTTTGCAAAAAGGTCCTATACAGGCTTCATGTCGGGAAGGAACCACATTAGCATATGCAATATTGCGTGGTAGAAGATTAAAATAAGCACCAAGCGTCGCACAACGCGAATTCTGTAACCAGGTGTCAAACAATTGCGAATTGCGCAACGAGTAGGTTATTCAATGCTTCCAACCCATTACAAAGGGCTCTGCCATAATTCTTCGTCGTCATCAGGCACAGCATCAAGTGCGCATAATGCCTTACATGTGTTTAGCAGGTACCACGGCTCTCCGTAGAATGACGAAAAATGGCACAGTGTCTGCTGCCCTACTTCTCAAAAACTAAAATGATTTATAGCGTAGTGGGTTCCTGACAAGTGCACTTGTATTCGTTGCCAAGGAAGCCCATAAGCGCATGATCCATTTCCTCGGGGTCTCAGTAAAATTACAATGATTTAGAGCGTAGTGGGTTCCTCGCAAGTGCACTTGTATTGGTTGCCAAGGAAGCCCATAAGCGCATGATCCATTTCCTCGAGGTCTCAGTAAAATTACAATGATTTATAGCGTAGTGGGTTCCTCGCAAATGTACTTGTATTGGTTGCCAAGGAAGCCCATAAGCGCATGATACATTTCCTCGGGGTCTCAGTAAAAGTCTTAGCCCCCCTCCGTCTCTCTCCCACGACAACGTATGTTATAAAGCATGATGGGAGAGGAAAATAGCGACCAGGCGTCACCCAATGCAAATTGCATAACTGGTGGGCCGTTTAAAGCTTCCAACCCATTACAAAGGGCTCAGCCTTAATTCTTCGTCGTCATCAGTCGTCGCGTCAACAAAGTGTACATAATGCCTTACAGACGTGTAGCTGGTGCCTCGCTTCTCCGCAGAATGACGAATAATGGCTTAGTAGGTGCTTCCCAACCTCACAAAAATTGTGATCTATGGCCTGTGGGTACCACTCTAGTGTACTTCTATTGTGGCCACAAGAGAGCTGACAACGGTCTCTAGAAACGCCGCTCTTCCAGCTTTCGCTGTGACTGTGCTGCGATTTCAGCGAAGGCCTGGCGTTCTTTTTTTTCGAAGCGGTGCCATAACAGATAAGTTACACGTGTTTGATGATACGAAAGACACCCTCGCTTGTCTCTCTCTTTCCGTCGCTATGCTCCGTTCGTCGGCTCGTCTCTCCTCCTTGCCGAATGCTCCTCACCTGTGCCAGGAGGAATAGCTGCGACGAGCGGAAGTACCTGCGTGCACACAGAAAGGTTCTTTTTTGTGGATGACAATGAGCAGACGAGAATGTTGACGTCAGGGCGAACGCTGAGGGGCCGAGGATTGCCGAAAAGTCCGGATAGGACAAGGGATTGTTTCTAGGAATTTGTGGGGCGCCCGTGGCTCGTAGCGCTGCTGCGTTTGGCGTTGTTCATCATGTCAGTCATTTTGACCTCGATGTGAGCCTTTACTTGAAATGTTTAAAATTATCGGAGGTGGTTTAGGGGCCCTTTAGCATTCGCACCCGTCTACTCAGCGAAAAGGAAAATAAGACTGGCAAAGAAGGAGACGATAACAATATTAGCGCGCTCGCCATAGGCGTGTACACGAGGGGGCCAGGGGGGGGGGGGGCAAGTCTGCCCCATACGTTTAATTAGTTATGGCCACGCAGGTTGATAATGGCGGCCGGAGGCCCCAGATAGTGCGTTATAAGAACTGTTACCTCCAATATTTACTTCAGAAAAGCCAGGGACCAAAGGGGCCTTTGGGAGATGTACAGACGCGTCCACTGTTAAAGGGAACACTTGCGTGCAGGGCATGTTGGGATTTAGCTCTCTTGCAAAAACACAGTGGCTTAGATTTGCATGAGGCTACTGGTGGTTGACAGTTCTGCCTCTTTCTGACAGACTTGTGCAGTGCACGAACAACGTGTTCCTGTAAATTTGCTGTTAGAGGGCCAGCAAAACGAGAGATGCTTAACAGTGGACCGTACTGTACGTCATCGCTTCATTTTCATTTTTATTTTTCGTAGACTGTGAAGCATGCTGTCATTTGGACTCGACCGACGGGAGGGGGAGGGGGGCGCTGCGACTAAACTCCCCCCCCCCCCCTATAGCGGACCCTGCGCACGCCTACGGCCGGCGCTCGCTCCTATCAAGACCTCAAGCAGACGCTACGAGCACGGACCCAGACGGCTTCGCTCATTATCCTGTATGTTGGTTCATTTCTCACGTCCACTCGTATAAAAGAGAGCTACCGCTACACTGCGAACCCGCTCACGTCACAGATGGGGGTGGGAGCCCTTGCGGGACTGTTCGTCATGAGCACTACATGTTGGCACGATCCTTCCTGTCACGGCCGTTCGCTCGTAGGCGCGTTAATGGCGCTAAGTTTCTTCCCTTTATTATATTTAGGCACCTCCGACAACTTTAGTCTTCCCCGCCTTGCTCCCGACTCGTTCCGAGCGTATTGAGTAAGTATTGCTTTCGCAGCTATCTTTCCCTTGGACTTTCGTATCCCCCCGTCTCTGTTCCAACTGCTTCTGTGAGTTCTCGGCGGAGCCTCCCCATCACGAAACAAGCTGAGCACTAATATCGTCAGAATCTAGAATAATTTAGGAAGCGCGCGCGGAACGCCGCGTTATTACTCTTTCCGTTTACAGATGACTGCTGTCAGGTACGGAACGGAGTGCGAAACTGGGCACTGAAAGAAAAGGGCGGAGAAGGGAAAAGGGGGGGGGGGGGAGCTTTTTGTACACTTGTATTGCGGAAGCACGCCCGAAGAACTTCAGCACGTTTCCCACCGACCTTCCCGTGTTGCCCCAACGTGGCTTCGGAAATGGCTGCGAAAAGTGTAATGTAAAAAAACGCAAAAAGGAGAACCTCACGGACACTGACGCCCGTCTCCCGAGACGAGATTTCAGGCAGCCACTCACACGTTTGATTAACACGATAAACAGCAGCACTAAGTACACACACACACACACACACACACACACATATATATATATATATATATATATATATATATATATATATATATATATATATATATATATATATATATATATATATATATATATATATATATATATATATATATATATATATATATATATATCGCACGCATTGCCACTACCACCGCTCCTCTGGCCCCCTGTCGGAGCGAGTTGCACGGAGGCTCGCGCTGGCTCCTGAGCTGCTGCCACCGCCACCGCTCGGCAGTATCGTGTAACGAGGAGGCACCTCCCGGTGAGAAGAAATGGCCGCCATTAATTTTCGGGCTTAATTTAATTATGGAGCACGAGTACGATACGAATGAGTTCTTTCCTTTTCTCTTTCTTTCTCACTTCGCTCGTATTTGCCATTCTGCTGAACCTTTTATTCTTTTTTTTTCTTCTCTTGTATGAGCTTAGTGTTTGCTTGGTCTCGAAATGGTTGTACTTATATTTTTGTTTCGTTGAAGAGCTCTTTTCGCGATTTCACTGTTCCTCTTAAAGACGTATAAATCAAATGTGCAATGAGCCTGCCAATGTGTGTATGTATATAGGCGTAAGATGGTCCTCCCTCTTACGCGTGCATACATACACACATTGGCCGCTTAAAACTGTTGCTACCTATATGACGGCGGCCCGAGCAGTTACAGCGGCTTCCTTTAAGCTCACATACGAGTGGTTTGAGCAGTGACTGACTAGTAACGTTACCGGCATTTCGGTCAAGCCGTTACTTCAGTCGCGCTAATTGATCTTTATCACTATACCAGCGGAGAGAAGGGATGCCTTGAGTTATCGACACCATTTAGATAACTTGCCAGCGCGTGTGCGAACCCACAAGTGCGTTTGACAGGCAAGACTTGAAAAAAATATATAAAATCATCAGCTGTCTTTACGTGTATACCTTTCTGACGTAACGATATGGGCGATTATGTAGATCCACGAATAAAACCTGTGTTATCTCTAGCATAACATTGGCAACATTAGTTATGCCCATTGTCTGTGCGATATTAGTGTTAAAAGCAAGAGGCTTAACACGTATTCAGATTCGAGGAGGGCTGTTCCGAATAATGACAACAGCGATGTGGACATCTGTGTAGGTATATTTGGATACATCCCCCGAGTTACCTATATGCTGGTGACGTGATGCTCTTCACATATATAGCGACCGTCGCATACTCTTGAATGGGAAGATAGCCGTGTTTTGCATGTGCTACAAATTGCACACAAGGCTGAGCTAATGCGTGTAGCAAAATCACGATGGCTCCTACAGAACCATATCTCCAAACAGCACTCGCTACAATATTTATTTCATTTCATTTCATTTATTTTACCCTCAATCGCCAAAGCTTTACAGAGGAGAGTGGTTTACATGAAATAACAAATTATAAACAAATCAAACTAAGTGACATCAAAATAACAACAATTACAATATATATGAAGATACGATGAAAGGCTAATACAACTTAATGCGTATGTAGGTACAATAAGAAATACAAAACAAATAAAGTAGAAAAAATATATATACAATAGGAACTTCACGCGTCATAAAGTAAGTATTTGTGTACGGTGGAAGAGAACAAGTCATGATTTGAAATGGAAACGATGTCGGAGGGAAGGTGGTTCCAGTCGCTGGACGCTGGACGAATATAAATATGATGACTCTTTGCCGGCACGCGTGAGCATTCGCTTGTCATTGCACTTTAGTAACGGTGCCTCTATGAAAATGACAATAATTGTTTTGAGTATCGCGCAGCACGAAACGATTGAGGAATACGACGCACAATTGTGGCCACACTATACATAATGCGTTCCAGCTATTGCTCAAGGACGTGTGCAACTTTCTGCAAATATCGTGGACTCGCAGTATAATGGTAATCTGCATATCCATTGTTCAGTTTACGCCTTTAACCTTTACACGTGGCTGCACTTTCCACACTTCTAGTGCGTCGTGACGGCGGGAAAATCTCCGGCCGCGAAAGAAATGGCGCAAGCCTTCGAAGGCTCTTAACAAGATCGTTCGTTTTCGCTCGGGAGCCAAATTGATTGGCCGCGGGCCCGAGAACGACGCATCCTTAATCAATTCACCGCACCTATATACACATACATCAGCGATCACGCCACCGGTGTATGCGTATACTGTACGACCTCACACGCACACGAATCGAGTCGAGACTACTATTCTAAAACTTTGCCGGCGCGCAAACCTGCATGCGACGTTATCGCGGCGCCAGCGTTCTTTCGTCACCGGGGGAGGGCGGTGGCGTGACGTCCGACTGTTGGCAAGGATACCGCTAACGCTATCCATCTCGTCATCCTCCCCCCCCCCTCCTCTCATCACCATTCTCGGGGGTCTGCACCCTGCAGGAATAAATTGGCTCCTACGAATCTTCTCTCAGGTCCGTTAATTAGCGCGCCTCTTCTTGGGCACAGGGTCCCCCCTCCTTGATTGGAATGCAACCGAGCCGATCCCCTATTGTGACATCGGCTTATCGGAACAATATTTGCCCGCACTTTACCCAGTCGGTCGGCACGGGCGCCACTCATCCGGTACTAACGAAGTGCGCGCAGCTCTCTTTGTCTCAAACAAAACTGGGTTAATTATGTGAGATTTTCTTTCGTTATCTTTTTAGCTCTTCTTTCTTATTTGCCGTGCACATTAGGAGCGGCGGTATAAACTTCGGAGTTGGACTATTAGTTCGTCTTCTACTCGATTTTAAATTAATAGCGGGGGTCATTATGAATCGCTGGATCAAAAAAACTAAATAAATAAATAAAGTGCGTTTGTCGACGGAGAGCCAGAGCTTTCGTCACTGTGTATAAGTACTCTGCGCTGAATTTTAGATCGTGCGTCAATACCACAATCAACGCGAGTAAATTATAATGCACTGCGCTTTCAGAAAGCTTGCTTTGTGAGGAAAGCGTCCACAATTTGCCAAAGGTGCAATATATTTCATTGTCACAGATGTCGAGCCAGCTGAGTGAGAACGAAATTATTGTGTTTACCGCTGAGCTCTAATTAATGTGGTCCGACAGGTATCTCTTTAGGTTGATTAAATGTTATCAATCTTAGAGGCTATCCAAACTTTGTAAGCATCTGAAAGACATATTAGCTCTATACCTCTGACCTTTATTAATCTACCTGTGTATGTATGTATGTATGTATGTATGTATGTATGTATGTATGTATGTATGTATGTATGTATGTATGTATGTATGTATGTATGTATGTATGTATGTATGTATGTATGTATGTATGTATGTATGTATGTATGTATGTATGTATGTATGTGTGTGTGTATGTGTGTGCACATGGATGGAGTCATCATCATCATCATCAGCCTGTCTACGCCCACTGCAGGGCAAAGGCCTCTCCCATGTTCCGCTAATCAACCAGGTCCTGTGCTTTCTGCTGCCACGTTATACCTACACGTTATACTTACATGGAGTAAGCAAGCTCAAAACAGGTGTCGTTAGAGATTGGTGGGAGAAGCCTTAGTCTTTCAGCATGCTATATGTATGTTATGCGCTGAAATGTATTCAGGGTTTGTGCACGACCTGTATAGCGCCCAATGTGCGGCAAGCAGCCGTCATAATAGCACGGTTTATTGCCGATCCATAGCAAGTCTCCAAAAAATATTCAACGATGCTCTGTGTTCCTAATTTGACAAATAATCGATTCGACTCGTTTCGTACCAAGAACTATCGCGTGCAGTGTTCAATTCCTACGATATAATAATATCTGGGGTTTACGTCCCAAACAAAACCACGATATGATTATGAGAGACGCCGTAGTGGAGGGCTCCGGAAATTTCGACTACCTGGGGTTCCTTAACGTGCACCTAAATCTAAGCACACGGGCCTCAAACATTTTCGCCTCCATTGAAAATGCAGCCGCCGCGGCCGGGATTCGATCCCGCGATCTTCGGGTCAGCAGTCGAGCACCATAACCACTAGACCACCGTTGCTTTGTTTTTTTTTTTAATTTGTTTTACAAGACCACCGTGGCGGGGCCTACGATATAATAATAGGAATAGACAACAGTTTACGCCAAACAACACCTATGCTTTCAAACGCATTTTGCATGAGTTTTCACGGCTTTCGTTTTGCTTTGACGGAAAAAAGCGAATATCTGACTGCAGACAGCGCTTTATAAATGAAAACTCACAGGGTACCTTATTCATTTGCCTAAGACGATTCGAAGGCGAGAGCCATTCGATGTGGCTATCTTGTCATCATCATAATCCTAATTATCATTACAGAAGAAGATTATGATGGGGATGATGACAACAATCGTCATTATCATCTTCGTGTCGATGATGGCGACTATGCCGACGCTCACTTCTGCGAACACGAAATGCTCCTCTACGTTTGCTTACCTTGCTTCACAACTTAGCAGTTAAGTTTTTAGCGCTGTGGTGTAGCTGCGCTGAGCAAAAGCCACGAAAGACTTACATAGGAGCAGGAGACGAATGGATGGAAGAAAGGCAGGTACGTTAACCTGAGCTGAGTCCATTTTGATATGGATATCCTGCGCAGGGGAAGGAGCAGAATAGTGAGAGAGGGAAAGAGCAAGATCACAAAGGGAAACAAGAATGGTATGTGGTGGTCTTAGTTTAGTCTTTTGTGCCTACATCAGTATGTCGTACATACTAGTCCAAGCTGAAGCTTTACTGAATGTTTTCGACGTTTATGAGAAAACGCACAAGCCATTATTTTGGCATATGTGACGGAGCGCAAGCACCGTCCTCGAGAAGGTTCGTGTTCTTAAATTTTTTTAAAGAAGTACACTTAAAAGAGAGCAATAACATCTCAAGTAGTCATTTCAATGACACACAGAAGCACTCGGATTTCGCTGTGGCTATATTCAGCTTATCCTTTTTTTTTTTTTTTGGCGTGTGAACTGTGGGCCTGCAGAAACATTGTGTTTTCGGACTGACAGCTCCGAGTGAAACCTCACTCGTGTACAAACGTTCCGCGTGGCGAGAATAATTCACTTTCCCTCATTTCCACCTCGCATATGCATGGCCGCAAAGAATCAGAAAAAAAGAAGGTGGGATAATGAAGCCAAGCTGCCGAGTAAGTTGGAGAGTTAACTCAAAGAAAACAGATGGGACAGGCTCTGGCCGTCCCGTTTTTGCAACGATGGCGCAATTTCGGTGACGAATAATAGCGGGGCCCTTATTAGGGGGCACGTGTTTACATTAGTGGGGGCTCCGCCGAGCGCTGAGTGATTCGTGGAGTCGGCCGGCCGGCTGAAATCACGGGTCTTCCGCCACGAACCCAAGTCCCCCTCGCGCGTGAGAGGCGACTGTTGTCGTGATAGAGGGTGCTGCAGCTCGAAGGGTGGGAGGAAGGGAGGGGCGAAAACACCTGCGCCCGCTCTGCCGTGTCTCTTGGCAGCGGCACGCGGCGGTGCCTCGAGCGGCGCTGTACTGGAGGCGGTGGAACGCACGTGAGGTGTCGTGCGGAGGAGCCTCCTGCTTAATTGAAGGAACCTCCGGGTGCTGCCACCCCCTCTCTACGATCTTTTCATCCCTCCCCTTCTTCCTGCTTTCCCCCCATTCGCTTGGCGCCCTGATTAGAGCCGGTCGCTCGCGCCGCGGGGGACTCCATCAACATCGGGGGCTATATGCTCCCCTACCTACAGGAGTGGCAGTATTGCGCTGGGCACCCGATATAAGCGAATGTGAGCAGGAGCTGACAGCAAAGAATTGTGTAGTTTGAATGCGATTACCTGCGAGCTTGCGAGAAGTAAACCCGCGTGCTCGCAGGTAACCGCTGGTCATTAAATGCAACAGACTTAATTCGAAGATGAGGAAAGCGCGCGGAGGGGAGGCAGAAAGTTCGGTGGACAGACGTGGCCGCAGCAAACACGGGATCGGGTTGACGGGCGAAAGACGGGACAGGTCCTTGCCCTGCAGTGGGCGCGGTCAGGCTGGTGACGATGACGGCCTGCTAGCAGTGATTCAGCTGATTAGCATAGACGGCGTTCCCTGATTGTAAAACTAGCCTTGCTACAAGGCAAAGTGTAATGGTAACACACGCCACACGCACACACACACACACGCGCGCACACACGCACACACACACACACACACACACACACACACACACACACACACACACACACACACACACACACACACACACACACACACACACACACACACACACACACACGCACACACACACACACACACACAGAAAGAGAGGGAGAGAGACAGAGCACGCTACCATCTCACTTAGACCTTTTATGAGAATAATGACCGGTGGCGCCAGCTGTTGAGAAACTCTGATGTGGCAAGCAAAATGTTCTTGCGAATTAAGTAAAGTGCCGACAGGCGTCGTATAACGTTTATCCGGACAATGAGCCTGCTCAGGAGTCATGAAGCGGTCACGTTGAAGTATCCAACAAAATATTTGCGTATGCGTCCCGACGAGTCTCTCCATTTGGCGCATTAAATGCAATCATCTATAGTCGACATTTATCAGCTAGCAGCCTTGCGAAGTAAATTATTTATCGCCTGTCCCAACCATGGCTTCTTACAGCAGCGTAGAGAAGATTTCGCCACTGGATCATTTTATGATTTTAACCATACCGATTTGGGCCTCGATTGGCAAGGCAGACTTCTCGCAGACAAAAAAAAAAAAAAAAGGAGAGCGGTTTCAAAAACAGCGGCGCACAAGCAGCATCTGACGAAAGATGTTCAAAAGTGGCAAATAAGTCAGTTCAGTAAGTGCTGTTGCAAGTGCATTTTCAGCCCGAACATCTAATTGAGGCGAGGTTCAAGACACGGGCACGCATTAGAGATTTCCTTTCGCAACGCAAGTGCTCTTTGTGATTGGGCCTTGACCCAGCTTTGCTTTTAATGATATTATTGATATATCCAGTATAATGATTGGCGGAAAATTTACTCTTACGAACGATTCTAGCGTAAGACACTATTGTGAATGCCGGCCCAAGAAGTTACGAAAGTCATTGTCTACAAATATTAACCGCCTTTGCTTGGGTTTGTGAGAACAAACCAACTGCATATATTTATTTATTTATTTATTTATTTATTTATTTATTTATTTATTTATTTATTTATTTATTTATTTATTTTCTTAGTAGATCGTGAACCAAGGTTTGTAATTTACAATGAAAACTTCGAAATAACTGAAACAAGAACGACGGACATAAACTTAACTAGTTTTGCGCAGTAACAAGCAGCTATGTACAAGATGAGTTAACGTTAATAGTAGACACACAGCTTGTAAAGAGTTGCGCAAGAACATGAAAGAAAGCTGAAAAGCTTGAGATTCGGATGCTGCACTGAGCAACTATCATACGATGGGCATATTCTTTCTCAATTTCTCGCCTCGAAACTTCGACCCTGGGGCATTGTTCTTAAGGGAGAAAATGTAGCGCGTACGTATTACTGCATGCGTCGACACTTCATGCCTTCTGACTAGAACGTGTGCCTTGCGTCCATATTTAAGGAAACACTCACAGGGTCCCTTATACATTCACCTAAGACGACTCAAAGGCGAAAGCCATCTTCATTTTCTTCTCAGTGGCTGTACTGCTCCTGCCCTGCTACCCTCTGAAATCTTTCTGTACCTAACATGGTTTTGCACTGCCTCCGTTATTGGCCCACCTTTGACCAAGCAAGGATGTCATGTGATGACCTCATCATGTGACGTCACGGTGACGTCATAATAACGTCAAAATTCTGGCAAAATGTGACGTCGTGATGACGTCATATGGTGCCGTCATCACGTGATGATGATTTCTTGCATCACTCGTGTGGACGCCGCCGACGGGGGACGCCGGTCAATTTTCGTGTTTGATGAGGCATGTAAGGCTCTCGCCTTAATAAATGGGGCAGATTTTCTATCGCGGTTGAACCTGCTATTACATCGCACTGCACTACTTATGAGAATTCTACGATGACCTTCGAGATCGGACGCGCCGCCTTATCTCATGAGCCATGGTTCTTTACAATAAAGCTTTCACATATTGTGGCTTATAGTACTAGCACTGCGTACAACGAAGCGCGAACTGTGCGCCGGTAGACATGAAATGACCCTAGGAAGATTTTTTTTTCCTCCGCAGATATAATACCTAAGCTCTGTAACAGTCCTAAATTATTACTCCGTAAAAAAATTAATGCAACTGAATTCCTTTGCGCAGGAACTGTGCGTTTATTGCATAATTTTTCTTACCTTTAGCATCAGCGACGACATTACTCATATTTTTGTGGAAGGTTTTTAAGTAGTCATTTCCACAAATTACCGAAAAAAAAAACAAGAAAACAAATCAGGACACTTCTTTTTTTTTTTTAGGTGATAGTCCCGATTAAACATCGAATAATGTGGTCTCTGTTTGGGGGCTGAATTTGTATTACACTGTTGATAGTGATGCTTCGATTTAATAGCTTCCGTGCGACGTACTAGAAATAGCACAAGCTGCGCTACCAAGACATTCCTGGTTGAAAAACAAAATGTACTACATGCCTGTCACTAAAGAAAAGCAATAATTTGCGTGCGACACAGTGAAAGCTCACGGTATTGTATAATACTATCGGAATATTCATAAAATGTTTCAGAAGCTAATATTTCGAGAACGAAAAAAAAGACAAGCAATCGGACCACCTGAAAGAAAAGGCGAGAGTAGGTCATCTTCAAAACATACCACTCACGAAAACGGTGACACAAACTGGTTCCACAGTGACACGTTGTTAAGGAGTGCTTAGCAGCTTAGATGAAAACTGTATCACTGGGAAAGTGTACCCAGCCTCATTTCTTTTGATAACATTACGAGGACCATCGCGAGTAATGTTCCGCAGCACTGCATGTTCAATGAGCAAATGTGCGCAGTCAAATAATGGGAACACGATGGCTCGTAAACAAGAGCTTACTGGATTACCAGGGTAACAGTGTGATTACAATGGAAGAAAATGTCCTATATGATGGTAGATGTTTTGGTGATGGGACCCCAAGGAATAAGTTTGCTGGCAGATAGAGCGTAGTCCGCTGACGCAAGGAAAATGGCGCCTGATCATCAACCAGAACGGTTTAGTCCTGCAGTAGGCATAAATTACTCTGATAGCTATTAATAGACAAGAAAGCAGCCCGTATAATCAACACAAAACAAAAATAAGGGTAAGAAAGTTTACCAGCAACCGGACTCTTCTGACGACCTAGGTTATCCCTGCTGGGGAAGGATAAAACAAGTAAGAACAACGAAACAGCGCCCAGGACATAGAATTGTCTATAGAGGACCGCCCTTAACGTATCGAGCACTCAAGCACATCGATCCGATCGTATGTACACAAGTTGACAAGCAACGTGCCACATCGACAGAAAACTCCCGTCAAGCGTGTGACTGCCCCTCCGTAGCACCGCGCGCTCCTTCGCCAAGCAGGGCCCCTTACTTTGGCGTCTTCCGCTTTAATTAAATGAAGCTCGCCTAGTTACATTAGCCGATTGACTCCGCCATAGATTCGGGCACGCACCGCCGGGACCAGATTGGGCAGCAAGGCGCGCACACAGGACAACGCGCCTGTACGAAGGCGGAGAGAGAGAGAGAGAGAGAGAGCCGGCTGGGAAAGGAGGGGTGACGCGAGGAACGGCCCGAGGCACCGATAAAAGGGCTGCCCAATCACCAAGATTGAATAACGGTCAATCAAAAATGGCCGCCCGACGGACGCGGCCGACTTCCGGTCCGGCGACTCATTTCCGGCGGCCCCGAGCTTGTTTAGGCGGCCACCAGACGCCACTGTGTGGACGCGCCGAAAGCTGCTTCGGGGAAGAGCACGCGCCGCGGGGAAAACGGCCTCACGCAAAGGCGCGTCGACGGGGGCTTCGACTCCGGCGCCGTGCTGCGTTTGACAGTGTGTGTTATGCTAGTAAGGCGCGAAACTTTCCGGTCTCAGTGTGTAGTCTCTTCGCACTTAACGATCAATGTTTTACATCGTACGTACACACTTGTCACGTTTCTCAGGATTTAAAAAACAAAAAACAAAGGGTGCGTCAGTGTCCGACGAGAGCCAGATCGGCTATTGGGAAACTGAGGGCACCCACAAAAAGCGTCTTGTTTAAAGAAAATGAATCCGAGTTCCTGACTATAGACTTCTGAAGAGCTCGGTATTCTACAGTCGTCAATATTAAACAAATAGCACGTGGGGACATGACAATGAAACAATACAAAAGAGAATGAAGAAGCGGGATTTTTTTACATCGTTTAGTATAAAATTTAAGGGCACTCCTCCAAAACTGGTAAAGAACCCTCGGTATGTTTTTAATGATATTGAATCTCGTTTGCCACAGACACACGTAGTTTTAATAGCGCAGTCGAATTCGATGGGCTGGGCAGTGAATTGCTTCCGCGAGAGCAAGACTGCATTAACGCTCTAATAAAGCATATATGACATGAATGCTCTTTCATTCTTGGTTTACTCGCAGTATTTCCGCCGTCGACCGTGATCTTACAGGCTGCCGGTCTTGTGATAAGCGCAGCTTACACGAATTCATCACGAGTATTTACTAACCCCGTCAAAGCGTTGAACAAGTCATGATGCTAGTGACGACATCCAGTGAAGTCGCGTTTATATATATTATTAATTTGTTATCTCGTGTACAGCACAAAGAAAGTACACATCTTCAGGCGTGAGCGAATTATTTCCTTTACTCCTATGTCTACATGGAACAAATGCTTCCACAGCTAAATCTTTTTTTCTGTGTGTGCGGCGCAATAGATCGAACGAAAGAAGCCACATATTCGAGCCAGCGTTTACCCAAGTGGAGTTGTCTATATGTATTCCTGCTTTTACATATGTTGGCTGCAGTATGAGGCACTTAACCCATATATGCCCAGTGTCATAAATATAGGACGGTTCTTTGATTCGCTCTAACGTCGCTATTTCTTTAGCTGATGACTAGCGCCACCTACAGCACATCAAGCAGGCCTCATTCTCAACGTGTGCAAGCCTAGACATTGCTTGCTTTTCATGCTGCCACGTGCCGACCGTTTTCTCTGGGCAAACGCGTACTTTGTGTGAAAGACGTGATGGAGATGAAGAAGTGCAATGTCGGTGTCAGCGTGAAATGTTTCAAGGCTTACCAAACACCCGCACATAGCACCCCTAATGCCCAGTGTCCTATATGTAGAGGACGGCCTGAAAAACAGTGTTGCGTATACCTGGGAGTAAATAAAAAAACTTGTGCTTTCTTTTGATGGTAGAAGTATACTTTTTGTGAAAAAAAAAATATTTGTTTTCTCATTTTTTCTGAGTTTGGGCATATATGGGTTAAAGTGCATCAACTGTCGGCCACTTCCTGTGTTCATCTTTCTATGAAACTTTTGTCCTGTAAAGACGTTTTTGTCACGTTGGTCACAGCTAACTGAAAGCTGTCGAACCTGATACTAAGGAAATGTTGGTAGATAAACCACAGACACGAGTAATCTACTAACATTGTTTAGAACCGACAGATCGGTGTCATCAACAGTGCATTTTCTTTTCTTCTTCGAACCTTTTCTTCCAGTTTTTTTCTGGCAGTGTAGCCAACAGGGATCAGCCCTGATTAAAGTGCCTGCCTTTCATTTATTTATTTTTTTTCTTTTTCTTTATAGATGCGAGAGATTAGTAAGCAGTGATTTTCGGTCACCTTAGTTCTTGTGTCCCATTCTGACCGCTGTACAAGGCGTGCCCGCAATTTTCTCAGATCGCAACTGCTTCGACGGAAGTCTACATCGGCTTCAGGGGATGTTCGGGTGGTAATCAGCTGCAACGTATTAAGGCAAGCCAAAGTTGACAGTGGATACAGGCCTACTACTGCAGACGCTAAAACAATATGGTCATTGCGTGCCGCGCGTGGGACTCTCGACACGTGTTGGTGGCGGGGGCAGCGGCGGTATAGTGTGGCACGGGCAAGCTTCCTGCCCAGTTGGCCGCGCGACGAACGCTTATACAGACCAGGGCGTGAGCTATTGTTTCCCTAAATAAGACCCCCAGAGAACAAGGTCCCACTCCCTGATTGCCTTGGCTGCAGGTGGGACCCCACAACAGCGGTGAATTGAGTAGTGAGTCTGTCCCTCCACTGACAACGAGTCTGGTGTAGCGCCAAAACTGCTGGCCAGCAGGGTGACAGCTTTATGGTTATCGTTATTTCTACGATAAAAGATGGTAGGCGTGAAAATGCGGACACAAGAGAGAAGCCAGGACAAGACAAACGCCTCTTGTGTGCATGTTTGCACGCCTACGGTCTTTTACCATGAATATCTACACCAACTAGCTAAGCTTCCTGTCATTCGTGTGGATGTCGGCCGGGGCTTTCTTTTTCAAAGTTCATTCGGAACAACGTTTAGAGTACTTGGGTTTCTCGCATAGCGTCTGTTATAGATTCACGACTGCCAGGTATGTTCGAACTTTAGTCCGTAACTTAATGAAAGTGACTTAAACCGCACTGCTGTGAAGCTAGAGGAATATTTCTTACAGGTTACTTGCAACACGGCAATTAACTTTCTTTTGCCTTTTTTTTTCTAATGGTGCCAACCGAAACAACATATTTAGCCACTACGAATTATGGCCCCATCTTTAAAAATGCTTGTGTCACAAAAAAATAAAAAAATGATAAAAAAAGAACCGAGAACGTAGAAGGGAGAGACGCTTCCGCAAGCGCGGTTTCTCTTCGTTTCTTCTTTGACCTGTCGCATTCGGATGATAACGACGAGCTTCTCGCGAAACGCCAACTCGGTTGCTAGGTGTCTTGGATACGTTTCCATACAAGCTAAACATTCGACATTGCGCAAAGTTCCCGACGAAAATGAAATTGTAGTGGCGTACTAGCATTTGAGTGTGTATGCACCGGCAGCTAAAGAGTGGTGCGCGCTGTTTAACGGCGAGGTCGTATTGAGCGGCGTCTGATCAGCACGCGTTCTCGCGTTGCACAACAGCAAGATTTATAAGCTCGCAGCTTGTCATCCACACCCAATACTGAAGCGACTGCTTGAGTAGGCAGGAATAAAAGCGCGCTGGTAAGGACGCTTGTGGGAGCAAAGGCAAAACTCGGGGGATACACACAGCAGCGAGAGCGCGGGCCGTTTGCCTGAGTAGAGTGGAGTGGCGCGAACCAAAAGAACGGTATATAGCCGCCGTTACCGCTGCTGCTGCCACTGCTGGCTAAGGAATCCATTAGCCAAATAGGTTTATGGAACAAAGTATAGAGAAGCAGCGACGCCTCTGTGAACACCAGTCGCTCTGTCGCTCTCGCAAATCTAATATCGCTGATGAACCTGCGGATAGCGCGGGTGTATAGTGGCGGAGCACGCCCAGCGGCGCAGGTCTTCACATGCGCGCGCGGACTCTTGCTGCGCTGATCACAAGTGGTCTCGCGTAGACGTTGCCACAACTGGCTGCTGTATATTTGGCAACGGCCCCCGCGAGAAGCGACAGACTCGTCTCATTGCCGCGGGTGGATGGTAGGCATGACCTAGTGGCGTGACCTCGCTTGCCATCGAACTTGGTCTGTTATGATCTATCACTATTGCCTTCGGAACTGTGCAGAATAAGCTAGCTGCAAATGTGATTACTATGTTGTTCCGCTCTTTGAGAGGAAAAAACGTTCTTAGGCAAGTTTAAATTGTTAAATGCGCCCTTATTATTATTATTATTATTATTATTATTATTATTATTATTATTATTATTATTATTATTATTATTATTATTATTATTATTATTATTATTATTATTATTATTATTATTATTATTATTATTATTTTGTGATGAGTTCACTCGAAAACCTGAGAGGCTACAAGAAATTTGGCTGGTTAAAACTATAACTTACGCACACTAGTGCGTCAAATTTCTTTGCGTCGTCGTTCTCTTTTACATTCGGCAAAATGTACAAAAAGGAAGGTTTACTAAAGTGCAACTGAATACCGTGAAAGCAATACTAAATAAATGCAAACGTCGGCCAGGCAGCAACAGCTTAATTTTAAAGGGCATACAAAACATTTTATTTCGGAGGTTGCTTGACATGTCGAGTTGTTCGAGCACAGTGTGGGCTCACGGAGAGTCCTGAGAACCTTATGTTACAATGTAATGCTGATTAGAGTAATATATTAATACAGCGTAAGTGCTGCTGATGTAGTTTTTCGCGCCGGAGACACACGATAAAGGTAGTTGCCCGTCGTTATGGATTTGGCTACGTTATTGTCAGAGCTATATGACCTCACGAGTGAAGGGAACAATCCACAGGCTTCTTTCTAATGGGATTTCAAGGCTTGCACGATAGAATGCGTGATAATCAGTAATGCACTCGGCCATTTGCTGATTGCTGCTAGATCTGTGGTTGTAGTTCGGATGTCAGGTTACCAAATTCCTTTGTTCAATGCATGTCACCTTGCTTTGATACACCGCACTTGTAGTGTACGCAAATCAACTTGACGCACCACGTCTCCTTATAACTTCTATCGTTAAAACCACCAATTGCTCTCTGATAACAAGGGGTAATGACGGCCCGTTAGACATACGGATAATGATAATGCTGCGATCTTGCATTAATGCTGTTGCTTTTTCGGGATTCGTCAGTGATCAAAGCAGTGTCACGAAGGTGGGCGAAAATATGAAGAGAACGAAATTCAGCTTGATAAATCCTTATCTTACCTCGGTCATTCTCCTGTGGCTCAGGTAGAGGCATTATTTTTTTTTCGATTTGGTTACATTGTCGATCGCATAAAGAGCAATTAAAAAATCCGAGAGACGGGTGCAGTGCTAGAAGATGATACTATGTCATAATTCAAATGATCTCAACAGTCAGGCGAATTAAAGTGATAGCACTGAGGGTGTAAGACTGCAGGTGAATTAAAAACCTTACGTGATGCGCTAGAGGACATAAATTAACTAGAGTCATTGTACCATCTCGCGGGGGCGTGCTTACTGCGTAAAATAAGTACTTACTCACAAAAAAAAAATGTAAAGCTCAGTCACCTGGGAAAGGGGTCCGCTATACATCACATTAAGAAAACCTTAGGCACAGCTCAAGGTAATTAACAAACACTAACCACATGCTCTGTGTCAATGGAAAATGCAGCAATGTATTTGTTGCGTTTCCATAAAACCCGTGTTTTACTTTTACTGTCACTAGTGACTTCATCTCACGGACGCTCACACTAGCCATGCATCTAAACAACGGGATGCTGCTTCGTACGCTCTCGCCAAACTCTGCCGAAAGCTGTCGAACGAACGACATTGTAAGCGCTCAAAGTTTTCCTTGTGGTGAGTCGGAATTCATTGCGGCGAAAAACAGAACAAGAAAAGTAAACGAGATAACTTTAGCAGCGGAAAAAGAAAAATACGTCTTTGATCTTTGTTTTTTTCTTTTGCTACTGTAGCGCACTAGCGCGGGCTAAAAGAATTCGACCAGGACAAGACGACGACGACGAAACAACCAGCACGTGTCGGTTGCGCGTGTTCTCTTTCGCGTCTGTGTAAATTGTTCCAGACGAAATACATAATCTATGGTCTCACAGCATCGACATCTGTCTGCCTGTTTCCACACTACTATTCGTCATTCTCGAAGAGCAACACGTGATGCAGGCTTCTCCTGAAGTACATTCTTAATGCAGAGAAAACCGCTTTGAGAAAAGCCTTCTGGAACAATAGGTCTATTCGCAACGAGGAATAAAATATATTGGTAGATTCCTTTCGCGTGTTGGGCAACTCGAATATTGCCCTGTGACACATAGTGGGTGCGTGCCATTCCCACATAGCTATCTACCTAGAGATATGCATTACTGCGTCTTCCCCAGGCGACCACTTCCTGGCTCTCAGTTGTTTCTCTTACGTTTTCTACGTTTTCTGGTTACAACGATATTCTTTATTACCGAATCCGCTCGGCTGTGACACATAGTGGGTGTGTGCCATTCCCACACAGCTATCTACCTAGCGATATGCTTTACTGCGTCGTCCCCAGGTGAGTTCCATGTCTGAACAACTTCCTGGCTATAAATAGTTACCCTTGTGCTTACCCTTAGCTCTCTGGCTCTCAGTAGCTTATGTTTGGCACGTTGTCTGGTTACAACGAACTTCTTTATTAATGAATCAGCTCGGCTAAGGAAATGGCTAAAGTATCTTTCTGCCTTTTCAACAACACGTTTTCTAACATATATGTCTAGCTTCATAGTGGCGTTTGTCACTGGAACGAATGCTTTTTCTTTATTGAGACATAGACTTGTCCTTAAGGCGTAATGTTGGTGTGAGTATATGTGAATTAGATTTATTTATTTTATTTATTTCAACATACCGCAGCCCTGAAGGGCTATCGAAGGAGAGGAATACAAGAATTGCAATACAACACAAAATGTACTGAACAAGAAGATGAATGGTTAGTAACGTACAAAGCATCCCAATAAGCATTCCATATTTCAATAATGTGGACAAAATATTCTATTGATACGCATTAGTTTGGGGATTAAAAAAATCACAGCATATCCACGGGTGAATGATGAAGAGCTTGGGCGAAGCTCCTGAAGCAATCATGGTTACACCGTGAAATCTTCAGTGGTTTTGTCCAGCAGTAATCAAAACGATAGCCCAGTACATCAAAGACGTGACACACACACACACACACACACACACACACACATATATATATATATATATATATATATATATATATATATATATATATATATATATATATATATATATATATATATATATATATATATATATATATGTATATATATATATACATATATATATATATATATATATATATATATATATATATATATATATATATATATATATATATATATATATATATATATATATATACCGTCTAGTGGCGATTCACACAAGCGCACTATTGCACACACTTCTATTGGACCAACGCCATCTAGGAAATGAGACGAGAAATGGTGATGACGACACAGATTGTGTACAGCGCCATCTAGGATATCATCACTCAACTGCAGTTTGTATATACTTCTATGAGACAGCGCCATCTAATGTACTGTTCGTGAGATACTGCCGGTTACGCCTTACGCCGGACGCGTGACAAGGTTGGACTAAGAGGAGCTTCGCCCCTAAAAGCCGACATGTT
Source organism: Rhipicephalus sanguineus (assembly GCF_013339695.2). Taxonomy (NCBI): domain Eukaryota; kingdom Metazoa; phylum Arthropoda; class Arachnida; order Ixodida; family Ixodidae; genus Rhipicephalus; species Rhipicephalus sanguineus. The sequence goes on from NC_051177.1 coordinate 89,201,483, forward strand.
CAGCTCATTATGATGTCTGGTGGATGTTGGTTTGCGGGTTTGATGTAGTTGCTTCGCACAAGGAAATCGCGGACCGTGAATGAGAGTGCAAATAAACTTAAAAGATTCAACGTGACGACGATGTGCGCCGTTAGGCCGGTGTTGCGTATATGAATTGAAGCAGTGTCTTGAGGAATCTGTTATGTATTCAGCGGTCATAACTGGTCGTGTCAGTGTAGCAAAGGCTGGCTTGCTGAAGGTGACGAGACTGTTCCGGTTGTAATTCTTGGCATATGGGATGGTATGCATCTGCCCTGCATCACTGGATTAGAGCAGTGCGGACATGTCTGCTTTAACACCAACGACGTTGGCTGCAGTGACATTCGCAGTTCGACCATTCCACATTGCTCAAAACATCCAATTTTGACACGTATTACGACTCCATACGAGGTGCGTAACTGATATCTTGTCAAGTGAAACAGCAACTAAAACGTCCAATAATTGATTTCAACTAAATATTGGAAAGACATGAGCTGAAGAAAATTACTCACGGTCTTCTCAACAATACTTGAACAGTATACACTTGGTCTGATTTTTCTTTTACAATTGATACGATGAATGCATTAACGAGAGCCACCTTGTTTTAGGCCTATCAACGACTGCAAGATTTTCGCAGTACATAACGTTATTTTTTTTCTTTTTCAGTTGATTTGCAGTGCAAGACTGCTTTGTCCCGTCGACACAGTAATTGACCAGCAGATCATCAGCGTCGCGCGAGTAACGGGCGTGTTATTCGCAGTATGCCTGCCGTATACACGTCATTAAGGTAGTAATTTGCATCGTTTTCTTATTTATTTGCGGTAAAATATTGAAAAATAAGCTACAAAGCTCCGCTCTTGAACAGCGTAATGCACGGTAATTGAAGTACTAGAGGAATATTTCGCATTCAAACGTCTTCCGTCTAGACCATTTCACTATACAGAAAAGAGAGTGATCGATCTCAAACGCATATTCAGGCTATATGAAGTGCATCAGTATTCAATTAGCAAGTAATTACCCGGAGCGTTGAATTCATGCTGCAGACACGTGTTTGAGTTAATTAAGGGAGAAAAAGAAGCTTCGTGCAACCTAACCTACATGATTGAATTTTCACACGAAGCGCCTTCATTCGCCCTCACTTCAATATTTAACCTAATCCGAGGCTAGCAAAACCGAAGAGAAAGGATTTCGGCTAGTTATATCAACCCCCACCCCCCTTCATTTTGTTTCTTTCGCGAGCGCGATCTCGCTGGCATAGTGGGTCTCGCGCGCACGGGCCGCTTTCGCGCGAGCTAATAAACTATCGGGCCATTGATTGCCCAGCCTGATTGAGCGACATTCGGAGGGATGCCCTCTTCCGAGCGACCAAGCGACCCTATGGCACGAAGGAAGGCTATATGCCAGCCCTTGCATATACGGCCGCGCTGGTGCGTTCGACGGGGAACACTGCATCTGCCGGCGAGTGAGAGAGGAGGCAGCTGCTACAACTATAGTAGCAGGGCTTGGAGAAGAAAAGTGACAGACGTGAAGTGAAGGGTCCAATAAGAAGACGGTCGCCGAGGGAAGGCGAGCTTCGTGGTCGTGGGTGCGATGGAGGAGGAGGTGGTGGTCGTAGTAGTAGTACTATACTGGTGGCTGCTATATGCGGAGAAATGGAGAGGGAAACGTAATAAGGGCATACACTCTCTCTCTCGCCCTCTCTGTCTCCCGCATTCGTCTCGCCCACGTCTTTCTCTCCCCCTCTCACCCTCACCGCGACAACGCCGGAAATTGAGCCTTCGATCCTCCCGGGCCTCTTGATGTTGTTATTGCCGCGCCGCGGCGCCTTCAATATAATCCGGCGAGCCAGTAATTACGCCCGTCAGCCTAAATTAAGATCTCGCGCGAGATATGGTCCGTTTTTCTCTCCTCCTCCTTCCTCGATCGCCCCGCAGCGCGTGCTTGCTTTCTCGCCCCCTCCCCCCGCGGCGCGTCGCTCGGCGCGAAGCCGATGCCAGAGCCTCCGACGTGGGGGTGGCACCCCGGTGAAAGACAAGGACGCCCCGAGCCGATGCCGACACCGCGAGAAAAAGAGTGCGCGTACACCGGTGCCGATATATCTGCCGGAACAGCTGCGTGAGTGTGTGTGCATAGTGCGTCTGTGCATGTGTCTTACGCGGGAAAGGTTAGCTGTAGTGTCTTCCTCTGCTTTATTGGGATGGCGCACGTATAGCCCCGCTCAATATGACTTGCAACACGGGTGCGCGTGGCCTCACTAGTTCAAAGATTGCGCATGGCTTCAACCCACCCTTATTACCGTAACCAAATATTATTTCCTTCGCTTTTATCTCTCTCTCTCTATTTTCTTGTTTAGGATAATACACAAAAGAGAGAACATCATTTCGTTGTGGAAATAAGGGCTAGTGTAGGCCATGGGTGAACTTGGAGCTTGTTAAGCCACCCGCTCCCGTGTTGCAAGTCATATTGAGCGCGGCTGTACATATGCGTGGAAGCCGAATCAGAGGACTTCACTGTGCGCGTTGCTCAGAGAGCGGCGCATATATAGTTTTCTTGCGTTCTTCAGGACTTAAGTGACAGAGTGAAGCGGAATTCGTATACCGAATTGCTGTCATTTCTTTGGTATTGTATTTTAAGGTGAAAGCCTTAGATGCCTCATCAAATCCGAAAATTGACCATCGGCGTCCAGCGGCGTTGGGGGCAACTCGAGTGATGCAAAAACATCATCATGACGTGATGACGACCATATGACGTCATCATGACGTCAAAGATCGCCAATATTTGTGTCGTCATCATCACGTGTTAGTGACGTCATGTGGTGACGTCATGACGACGCCATCATGAATTTTTTGTGACGTCACGTGACTTAACGTCCCATGATGCCGTCATCACATCATATCGTAGCTTGGTCAAAGACGCTGGTCTAGTGGTTATGGTGCTCGACTGCTGACCCGCAGGTCACGGGATCGAATCCCGGCTGCGGCTGCTGCATTTTCGATGGCGGCGAAAATGCTTGAAGCCCGTGTACTTAGGTTTAGGTGCATGTTAAAGAACCCCAGGTGGTCAAAATTTCCGGAGCCCTCCACTACAGCGTCCCTCGTAATCATATCGTTCTTTTGGGGCGGTAAACCCCAACAATTAATATTATTGCAAAAGCACCTGTGCTAGCTGTATGCCTCTAACCCCCTCCTCCCGACCCCTTCGCCCTTGGCTTCGTCTCCGTGGGCAAAAGAAAAAAAAAACGCGTGGGCGAAAAAAACGGCGTCGTGCTCGGACGCTCCGTTTCAAGGGTGCAGATTCTAAATTTAACAGGCGTTCTCCACGTCGCTCCTCGTATGCGCTCAGTGTAAGCGACGAAGGTACAATGCTATCCACCATTTCAAGGGTGCAGATTCGAAGTTTAATAGAACGTTCTTCTCCAGAGTCCGCTCTACAAGTTCAACCACATTCGCTTCAACCCACATACTTTCGAACGACCCCAGGCGAAGGGGAGATAGACGAGGTCGAGAGACATGACGGACGTCGACGACTTGGATGACCCAAAGCAATGCGTCATGGCTATGAACGCGTCGAGTAAGGCGGTTGTGTACGATGGAACATGCATGGTCGGTCTGCAAAGTGAGACGCACATCTTGGCCATGGCTCCCGGTGAAAGTCAGACGCCAATCTCACTTTTGTAATACGGAAGACCATTCAAGCGACGTCGCAATAGGCAATCGTTCTGGGTGTCGTTTATAGCTTCGCTGTCCAACCGTCTTCACAGCTTGAATTGGAGTCATAATTTTTTAATTACACTGGACGTTCAGCTGACCGGTTTTCTAAATTAAATTCAGTGCTTCTCTGATATCATATTCGTCCTTTTTTGCAACATATCTCTCGCATGAGAGGCCACCGTTTTCAAAAACGAGATCTTCATGAAAATAATTTTGTGAAATGGCGAGCAATGAAGCGTCAGCTTTCAAAAGTGGCATTTCCCATGCAGCCCGAGGTTGACAACATCGGACTGATCCCTAAGGCACGCTGCCTGCTCTGAGCAAGGCCGATAAGATCTTATCACAACGTCTAAAAAATAAGCAATCTTGAAGGAAAAAACGAGTGAGCGTTCGTATCGACATGGTTTGCATAGAGCTGTTGTCAGAGAACGCCTTTTATATTTTTCTCAAATGCTCACCAAGAGAGGTGCACAACTAAGACTTGATATACAGTGTGTTTAAGATAAAAAGCACCAAATATTAAAAAATTAAGCGCAGGCGCTACGCGTCTCCAATTAGCGCACTATTGTTCTCAGCCAAATAGAGCACATCAGAATATTTTTTTTTTCCAATCCGCAAAGCCCGGCAATTAACAAAGATTGCTTGGTGCACTTTTTAAATAGCAACCCTAGAGAAAAATCTTCAATGCAAAAGTTGTGGCGCTTGTTCAGAAACATTGAATTTTTCAATCAATATAAAATAACTCCCCTACTTAATTTTTTTCTGGCCTTTCTTTAAAGCGCGCGATTTTTTAAAAAAATACCACGTGACTGCCTCCTAACGCGCGGCGCTTTTAGCGCCCTCAAGTGTAAGTTGAACGAATTATCAAAGGCTGCTTCGCGCACGGGCATCGACTAAATAGGCTATCGGTCACTGCGATGGACGTTAAGCGACAAAAAGAGCATACCGTTTCAACAACAACAACAAAAATTCTTCAACGAAAGAGTGGCAACCACGGAGCACATGTGACCGTAGGCAGCATTTGATGCAGCGTAGGCACTGTTTTTTTTTTTTTTCGCTCCAATGAAGAAACAAATTTGAAGGGGTGAGGGTGACAGCGTGATGAAGGACCCAGATAAAAGATTCCCTCACACGCTGCGGTCGCTGTTTCGTAATTTTTTTTTTTTAGACGGTATGGCCCTAACATCATTTAGCGTCCATCGCAGTCATTGATAGCCTGCTCAAAATTGACCTTCGTGCGCTGAGCAGCCTTTGATAATTCGTTCAACTCACATTTGAGGGCACTAAAAGCGCCCCGCGTTAGGCGGCAGTCACGTGGTATTTTTTTTTTAATTCGGGGGGAGGCGAAAAGGCGTGAGGCCCGTGTACTTACATTTAGGTGCGCGTTTAAGAACCCCAGGTGGTCGAAATTTCCGGAGACTTTCACTACAGTGTCCCTCATAATGATATCGCGGTTTTTAAACCCCAATAGTTATTACTATTATATTGTCCCGAAGCTGAACTGTATGGGGGACATCATGATGGAGGGTCTTGTATTCATGTTTATATGTGAAGCTGCTAATTTGCACTGATATCCGGACGCAAGATGATTTTATGCCACCTCCATTGGAGTTCATTGGAATCCGAGACGTGCTCGATAGCAGCGAAGCGCTGAAAAACGACTCCCAGTAGATGTTGTTTCTCATACATGCTCATACTCATATTACTGTGCGCATGTGCAAAACACGTCACAAAAGATACAAACAAAGCATCTCAGAATCGCTGTACAGGATTGCCCACTAGCCGGACACTCGGTCGGAGGTCAGAGGTAGCGACGTGGGCGAGCGCGCGATTGCTGCGCAGCGGCACGAAAATCACGCCCGCTCACTTTTCAGTCGCTGCGCGGCGGAGCAGCCCCGGAGGGGGGGCTGCGAATTCCTAGTGCGACCGAGTAGGCGGGGGAGGGGGGGGGGGGAATGTTCGGGCTAAAACGCACTCACAACGAACACGCATGTCGCCCCGAGTGCAAGCAAGGGTAGGCGAAGGAAGCGCGAAAGCGAGGTGGAACAGTCGGGGTGTAGGCGATGGTGGCGGCTCACGACTGCGTATATATGCTCGCCGCCGCAGCCCTTGGCGCGGAGAAGGAAAAAAAAAAAAAAGAACGCAAGAACAAAGGCGTAGGGCGCGGCGTTGGCACGAGCGACGCATTAGGTGCCCGTTCCGGGGCAAAAAGGTTTCCGTTGTCTTCCGGCGCCTGCACGAACCGGCGCGGCGGCCGCGCGCGGGGCCGGGGAGCGCCGAGTGCCCCGTCCCTAAATGGCATCCCGGCCTGGGACACATGTCGGCACTCAGACAAATAGGGCCCGGCCTAGTCGCCGAGTAAATGGCCTGGCCTTGTTACTTATATGCAGCGCCGCTCGCTCGCTCGCCTCGCACCGCCGCTGCCGCAGGTGGCGTCAGGGCCGAGTGGCCCTTTCTTTCTTTGCCTGTCCGTTCTTTTGTCGCGTTTCCATCTTTACTGCCGTTGTAGATTCTTACGTCAGCCCCGTCGCGGCACGTGTGCTTTTTGCGCTATACGGCGCGTTCGCTTTCTCTTCTTCCGCGCGGAGCGGTGCAGCTGGCTGGGTGGGAGACAAGGCAGCCCCAAAGTGACATCCCGAAGGAGTGACTCGCACGGCCTGAAGAAGCTAGCTGGCGCGAACATGCGCGAGTACAGGCTGCCTAGACGTTCTTCAGGCGACGACCGTGGTGGCCCTGGAGAGTCGGAAGACGACCTGTTGGTCACCGTCTAGCACCTCTCTCTCGCAACCCGAAGATGACTCTCTGCTCTACACCTCCCCCCCCCCCCCTTCCCTCTATGTAATACACACGCTTAACTCTCTCTTTCTCTTTTTTGCGTCTCAGCGTTTACTTTAGCAGAACCTCCCCTTGACTTTTTACTCTTCTAATGCACCTGCCAGAGCGAGAGACAAGAGCGTTGCGTGGAAGGGAATCCGTTGGCTGACGAGGGGCGCCTTTGTTCGAGGGGTCTACGCGACACTTGCCAAAGCGGACCCAAGCTCTTCTTCTTTTTTTTTTCTCCCTTTCTTCAGGCGGTGACAAAGAGGGCCGGTGCCTATTACACCAAAGCGACAACCCCCTGTTCCGCTTTTGGGGCACCGGGAAGCGGTGGAGATTTATTCGTGCCTCGAAACATGGCGTGATCAAGACAAAAGGCGGCAAGAAGCACGTGGTATACGTCGTCTCCTCAAGCTGCTGGTGAATATACGAATCGCAGCTAGTGCTCTGTTGATAAGGCTGCGTCTCGACGCTTCAGTTTGCCATTGTGTGTGCGAAGATTGGTCCGCACTTTGTGACGACATGCGAGTTTACAGTGAGAAGAAATCAATTGGAACGAAAAAAGGGGAATTATACAGGGGGAAACATATCAAGGGGAAATATATCGTCATTCATTGAATAACTTCGCGTAGACCAAAAAGAAGTACCAAACATCTGGAATTCGTCCCACTGGACAGCATCAACGTTCTTGGTGAGCTGCGCGCCAAGTTGTATATAAAGGCGCATGCTTGAAGAGCGAACCAAGACGCCATCGGGTGTTTCGCGTGGGCCGCGTACTTTGTGGTTTTAAATAAAAATGAAAGCTGACCATCCATTGAAAGCCCTCTGACATGTTCGAAATTGTATGTGATCGACTTGCCCACCATAAAAAAGAGGACAGCTTCCAGCTTCCTAAACTGCAACATCATAGGCACTTCAGTGGAGCACCGTTCCATGACCTTTTCTAAATACTTTGAACAGGGAATGTTTGTACGAGACGTGGGAGGGGCCTCGGTTAAGCATGTTTTCTGTGTAACTAAATTACTTGGTCCGCTGTCTCCGCCGAATGCGGCGGTTATGTCGCCATCAGCTCAAAGGAAGCTTCACGCTAGAATGGACTACGGGACGTTTCGGTCAATTGCTATGCTACGCTAAACATGAGGAGGTAGACAGGAGCTTTTTAAATAAATTTTGGAGAAGTTACGCCAGACGTAGAAACCGCAGAGGAAATAGCTATCGCATTAGCCATAGCACAAAAACAAGCGGACGTGATCATCAGTGATTCGCAGAGACGGCGTCACGAAACTTCGCAAACGGCCGAATCTCCCCAGAGGCACTGCGAATTCTAAATCTAGATAATAATCAAGAAAAAGTGTCCATCTGATATAGACATCCGCGCACACACTATCAGACGGTAGTAATGAGGCGGCGCACCGCATGGCTCGAGGGCTGACAGACCGAGCATCGATTAGTGCCGTCTCAGGGAATACCGATGAGTGGGAGTGGGAAGATAGAATGACTACATTTCACGAAATTACAGTACACCATAGATTGCAGAGGCGTACATTCCCACCGCCTCACCCGAAATTAAGCAAGAAACAGTCTGTCGAATGGCGGCAGTTACAAACCCGATCCTACCCGAGTCCAGCTATCATGCATATAATACACCCAGATTTATAAACGACAGACAAGTGCAGACATTGCGACTCTAGAGCCACCTTAGAGTATACACTATGGAGATGTCCAGATATAAAAAATTGGCCGCGTATCTGCGTGCTTCGCTGCAAATGTCGTCTAAAGACGATATAGCGCTGATATGGACGCCATCTGGCAATACGTCGGGAAACATGAGTGCTATGTTGCGGGCTGGTAGTCCCGGCGCAGCAGCAGGCGAAGACCGGCGGTGACCAACGCGACCGGCGGGGACGCCAGCCAGCCCGAACACGCGGTTTGGCGCGAAGCGCTGAAGCAGAAGAAACGTCCGCACTCAACGAGTACTCTCAACACACTTTTATTTACACGTCGCCTGGGTAAAACAGGAATGCCAGAGCGGCGCCCCATGGAATTCGTACAGTGCAATACAGAACCGAAACCGAAACACAACAATGAGCTCGTGCAGAGGGCACGGAGGAAGGCAAGTTTCAGAGCAGTCGCATTTTCAGCCCAGCTTAAGAAACTAGGGTCTTTAGAATTACTTATGTATGCATTTTCTATTAAAAGGAACACACCACATAATACTTACCTAGTGGTGTTGCGCCTCTGATATGCGTAATCTTTGCTTTTTGATCGACAATGTACACAAGTATGAACCTAGTCAGCCGTTCAAGATGGCTGGCCCTTGGGCAAGTGGTTCAACTTTGGCCGAGTGGCTGAATCGAGGGACGTGCCGACAAACAGAAAGACAGACCAAAATTTCTCCGTTTAAGTATCCCAAGAAAGAATATCGTCTTTAATAAACAATAGCCGTGATGCAGCCTTAAACAGCGACAGCCTCCGCACGCCATGGGAGTCTGCGTTGCTCAGCTCGGACCTGGAGCACCAACTCTGGGCCGTCCAGTGAGCCGAAGAAGCCGCCAAGGGCCAGCAACCCTTGGCTGAAGCCTAGGCGGGATCCAGGCCCATCCCACCAATTCGCAGGGCAATCAATAAAGTTAATTGATCTGATCTGAAGACATCTCTGGACAACTTCATTTCTTTGTATTGTTTTATTCTCCCTAGGGTGAATGTCTTGCGGCCTCGTGCGTTATGTGCATGACTGTGTTATCTGTGGACGTGGTGTCGTTGACTTATCCACCGTGTCTTGGAAGAGCTGACTCTTATACGATTGTAGGCTACCCTCCCATTTGTATACCGTTGTTAAACAACAAACAACGCCATAGTACCTGGGCAATGTCTGCACGCAAACATAATATTACTGATAACAGAACAGGACAGAACAGAAAAATTTTATTGAGATGTATACATCATTCTTATGAGGGGAGCCTCAGTCGAGGGAGTCGACCGTGGGCTAGAAAAAGCGATGAAGTTGAAGTTGTAGTGAGCTTGGTGGAACAGTTAACGTGTAACCGGGACAGCATTGTTTACATAAATGACATAGTTACGTCCAAGCGTCTAGTGACTTAGTCCGCAATCCAAACTTTCTGGAATTTTTCTTATCTGTAGACGCTGATAAAAACTCACGAAGATACGTTCCTATTGTTACTCAAATTTGTCCCCTGTTTGAACTCTCTCCATTGTAAGAATTTAAAACCGTTGCAGTAGTCGACAAAGGTACACATAGTTGAATAAATTCGCTTAACGATAAGCACTTAGGCTGGGCTATCTGTTTTTTTTTTTCTTTTTTTTACTCAATGAGATTTTCCCGAGGCTTTATCAGGACCTTAGCCTGCTATATGGTACCAAATAGCCCACAATTATCACCTCCTAAATTACGCGAAAAGAGGACAGAAGCAGACTTGATACTTCCGTAATATCACATGATATGTGACGTGAGACATTAGTAACTTCAGAATAGAGATAAATACGTAAAGGAAAAACTGGGAGGTTAACCAAGCTGAGCCCGGTTGGCAAACTTGCACTGGGAACAGCAGACTGGAAAATGAGCATAAGATGAGACATTAGCACTACGTACTAACAAAAAAAAAAAAGAAGCGTTCAATGTCCAGTCATTCACAAGTGTTCGCGTAGATGCATGTCAAGAAGCGAAGGAACTTCAGCAGCACATTTGGGGCGAAGGTTTACTTACCTATTGACGGTGGTTGGCGTGATTTGCCGCCTACCTATACGTTATTCTGAATTACGTCCAAGTATGTCCTCGCAGCAGTGCTTTGTGATTAACGACTGTTAGCGGTAAACTTATAGGCGTGTGTTTCTTCGGTTTTTGTTCTTGTTTTTCTTCTTCTCGCTAGCGATCACGCGTACAACCATGATTACGAGCTGATTTCACAGAAAAAAAGCAAGAACAAAACGAAAGCTCCGTGAAACGTCCAGAAAGTGATATAAATGTCGCACTCCGCACAACACGCCTAAGGATCCAACCGGGCGCGCTTACGAACTAAGATCAACAAACGCCACAGTACCAGTGGCAGCTGCAGGCGCCTTGAGCTGCAGTTCTTATACGATTTGAGGAGGAAACAAATTGAGGTAGAGGAAGAGAAGGAGGGAAAGGAGGGGAGTGTGCGGCGAACAACTTTCATTAGGCGGCGCGAGAGGTTCGGTCATCGCACAGCGCCCGAAAACGACACAAAAAAAAGCGTAAAGAAAACAGAACACGAAGTAGATGGAAGCCGCGCAGCTACCACTATGGGCGATACGGCGAAGAGGTTTGGTCTCGGGGTCCCCTTATACCGGATCGGAGGGGAAACAGTTGCGGGCGACATGCCATTAGGGCCGCGGAGAAACGAAGGTGGCGAGCTTGTGCGCGCTCGGGGGGGCTATCTCGGATTACCACTGTGTGGGCCAATTAACGTGAGCTGACAAGGGCCGGCTCCTGACAGGCCAGCAAATTGGGGCCGCAGCCGCGTCCAGTGCTCGCCCTCGGGTCGCGCTCCCGCCGATCCACGATGGTCATCACGCTGGTGGGAGAGATACGCGGCCGCTACGTCGGGCGCGCCCGACAACACGTACACCGATCTCGGACCACTGCGACGGAAAAAAAAAAAAAAAGATTTGTACAGCGACGAGGTGAGAGGAAAGGAGGAAGATAAAAAAAAAAACACTGCAGCTGCACTGATCGTATAGTCAGCTTTTTTTTTTTTTTTCTGGGGTGTACGGCAAACAGGGGCTCGCGATGCTTGTTTCCTTTTTGTTGTTGTTGTTATTTTGCCGTCTTCTTGTTGGATCGATTAGCGGCTATCGCTAGAGCCTCAAAAAGTATTGCCTCTAGCCTTCGTAATGCCACCACTAGCTTCGCTACTGATATAGTTCACCGGAGGAATTTCGAGATGTCTTGCAGTACGTAGCTTTACTTTCTTTGTTCTTAAGGCGGAAGTCTCAGATGCCTCATCAAACGCTGAAACTTACCTTCGGCGGCGGCGTCAACAGGAGTGATAAAAAAATTATCATAGCGTGATGACGTCATCGATCGCCAAAATTTGTGACGTCATCATGACTTCACTATGACGCAACATAATGTGACCTCATGTGAAGACGTCACTTCGTCGCTTGATCAAAGGTGGTCCGGTCACAAACGCAGTGCGAAACCCCATTAGGCGCAGAATGCCTTGGGGCGGGGGGTGGTTAAATATATACATACTTTTAGCCGCATAAAGCCGACATGCATGAAGATTACCTCCAACCGTTCCTGTTTCACTTTCTACTTTTGTACTTAGCTATATTAACTACACGCAAGGTATCCTCACTAGGAGAAGCTCTTAAAGAGAAATATTTCTTTTTGCTTGTGTGGCGGTTATGCGGACTTCGAGCATGTCCTGTGGGGCTGCGCCTCTGCCGGTCCCCCTTTCACCCAAAAGGAAATGAAGAGACTCATTAAGACCCAGGACCAGACCTCTCAAATCCTGGCCGTCCAGAGGGCCCGCGCGAGGGCCGTCAGGTTTAACTGTTGGTCCCCGAGTGGGCCTAGCCAGGTGGCGTTTATTTATTTATTTATTTATTTATTTATTTATTTATTTATTTATTTACACATACTGCAGCACTAAATGCGCTATGGCACGAGTGGGTGCACAAACATACGCGGGATTTTAACAAACAGGAAAGAAAATTATGTAAACAGGTAAAATAATACAGATGTGTGATTATACAAGGTCGAAAGTGCACAAACATGTGATGAACATAAATGAAAATAGAACAAAGAAACAATGCAACTCAAGAGCTAACACCAATGGCAAATAGACGAGCGTATATTAGAGTCGCATGTCATGGATGTCGGCTACAAAATTTGGGCAGTGGGCGCGAACGAATAGAACCATGTAACGAATTCCAGTCTTCAATAGAACGGGGGGAAAAGTGAACTTGAACATGTTAGTTCGAGCATAGCAAGGCGTTAAGTTTAAGTTGTGATAGCTTCTTGTCGTTGACTGAGGTGCAACGTTTATCTAGTCCTTGAGTTTACTCGCGTCTATTGTGGACTGAATAAAGTTGCTTCACTCACTGTCGATTGTTGTTCATTGCCGTAAAGCTTACTTCACGTCATAAAGAGTCCTTTCGCGGCAAAGCACACTTTACGGGCGTCGGTTTACCGAGTCGGCGGCCGCGAGAAAAAATTGCGACTTGCGACGCCGTCTGATCTTCGTCGCGTAACAAAAATTTCGCTGAATATAACCTGCACAGGTCTTGAACTGCTAACTTTAATTTGTTCTGACGGTCTGATTGGATGGAAGGAGCGAGAAGAAGGGAAGGACGCGAGCCGCACGCACGCAGATACGCAGGTCAAGATGTAAAAAATAAACGTATAAAGCGGGACCGGGGAATAAACGAGACAATGCTTTTGTCCGCCGAAAAAAAAAAATTGGCCGCGTATCTGCGTGCTTCGCTGCAAATGTCGTCTAAAGACGATAGAAGAGGCGCTGCGTGCGATATGGACGTCATCTGGCAATACGTCGGGAAACACGAGTGCTGTGTTGCGGGCTGGTAGTCCCGGCGCAGCGGCAGGCGAAGACCGGCGGTGACCAACGCGACCGGTGGGGACGCCGGCCAGCCCGAACACGCTGTTTGGCGCGATGCGCCGAAGGAGAAGAAACGTCCGCACTCAAAGAGTACTCTCCACAAACTCTCTTACTTACACGTCGCCTGGGTACAACAGGAATGCCAGAGCGGCGCCCCCTGTCATTCGTACAATGCAATACTGAACCGAAACCGAAACACAGCATGAGCTTGTGCAGAGGGCACGGAGGAAGACAAGTTTCAGCGCAGTCGCATTTTCAGCGCACCTTAAGAAACTAGGGTTGTAACATTGTATGGCGAGTAGGGCTAGAAGGACCGTCACGACGAAAACCTGCCTCCTCAGTCGTATTCGCCTGCAACGTTGGTGTGGCTTCGCGTTCCCTCCTCCGCTCCTGGCCTTTCCACAAAGCTACTGCCCAAGTACGAAGGCCCCTACCGCGTCCTACGTCAAGCATCCCCAGTTAACTATATGATTGAGCCTGTTCAATCATCTACGGACCGCCGTCGTCGCGGCCGCGAGACCGTTCACGTCGATCGACTGAAGCCGCATTATGACCCACCAGTTGTACCTGTTCCTTAGGTCGCCAGGATGGCTCCTTTTCCGTGGGGGAGTGATTTGTAACATGGTAGGGCGCAGACAAGAACGCCTGCGAAAGAAGAAGACGAAGACGGTTGTTGTTGGCGCTCGCGCTTGCTCGGCTTGGACCGCTGATCGCTTCAGCTGTGGCAATCTTTTAATAAACGAGTTACTGTCTCAACGTTAAACGCATACCATCAAGGTCTTTAAAATTACGTATCTATGTATTTTCTGTTAAAGGAACACACCGCCTAATACTTACCTAGTGATGCTGCGCCTCAGATATGCGTAATGTTTGCTTTTTGATCAACAATGTCCACAAGTATGAACCTAGTCAGCCGTTCACGATCGCTGGCCCTTGGGCAAGTGGTTCAACTTTGGCCGAGTGGCTGAATCGAGGGACGTGCCCACAAACAGAAAGACAGACAGAAGGACAGACAGAAAGACAGACCAAAATTTCTGCGTTTAAGTTCCCCAAGAAAGACTATCGTCTTTAAAAATGCGCCATGGAATGACACTCTTCATTAGCATGGCTTTTCGTAACTCGAATAAAGCTCACGTTCCCCTCAACGTGCGGGAACATTATGCTTTGGACATTCCTCCAACTCGCATAGCACGTGGAAATTTTAACGGTGCATTTACACCGTCCGGGCAGCTCAAGACAGGCGTCCCCGCTACTGCAGTGTGCACTCATTACTCCGACGTACACCTCGTGCTCGGAGCGTCAGACACGTTCCCCGCGCTGCCACGTGGAGCGAACATTTTCTCAGTGAACAAAGGAAGCCCGAAGTAAGCGAGACAGAAGAAAGAAAGAGTCATAATAATTCAGTCGAGACATTCTCCCATCTACCAGTCACTCCAGCACGGTTCTTTCACGGGGAAGAAATTAAGCAGCGAAGTTCTCGTGGCGATGCTGCAAACGCGCGAAAGATAAAACGCGCGATGGAAAGTGCTTCGTGAGAGCGAAACAGCAAGAAGACTGCCTCGGCGAATAAGTCGGCCGTGTAGCGCGTGTATGGGCTCTTTTACGGCGACGGCTGGCCCCCGCCTCTCCCTATTCACTGTCTTCAGCGTTGCAATTAGCTCAGGAACGTCCCTGGAATTGCGCCTCAGGCGCGGCATTACCGGAGCGACGGTCATTAATAATAACGGGCAGGTCTTACGCGTTTGGCAAAAAAAAAAAAAAAATGAGCACGCGCGCGCCACGCGTGGGATGCGGCATTATGGACGCACAGAGAGCATTTGCGCACAAACGCTGAGTGGATGCGAATGAAGGAAGAGGAGCAAGAACCAGCGGAATGAGCCTAACGACAAAGGTAGCGAGAGATAGCAAAACAAAGAAGCAGGGGAAAGCTAGTAAGGTGCCACTATATACTGGAACGTGCACTTTCGCGGGCCTGCAATTAGAAGGGCTGCCCGAGACAAACCCTCTGCGGCATCACCGAGCATGCCCGCGTCAAGATTGTGGAGATGTGAAAATTGCGCGCGTTGCGATTCGAGATGGTGTTGTCGGGAGTGCGCTTGAACATACCTTGCTCACTTAAGCTGCATTTCTTCCTTTGACTTTTCTCGGCTGCTGTTCTCAGAAATTGAATGTTTCCTTGTTGTCCTTTAGTTCATAATTAACGGAGCGACTCACTCGCATCGTCTGTGCCTCGCTTCTCCTCTTCCTGATGGCGCTCTCCTTTCTAACACAAAAGAGCCGCGATAGCTCTCACATTTGTTGCTTTGTCCATGACTTGATTGTGGCATCAGTCCATATTCTTTTACGCTAAGCAGCAAAACACAAATAAAAGAATCAGGCTCATTGACTGGACACACTCCAACTGACCAGTGGACGCTGTTAAATGCCGTAATGGCTAAAATAGTGAGTAGCCGAACAGGCTGTTTAGGCCTGTTTTATTTTAAACCCTTGTGTCAAAGAAGTTAACGTACATATGTATACCATGAAAGGATTCATCTGTATCAGACGCTGTCCTATGACCACGATGCTTCAGCAGGCCGGCGCCATCTGTACTCTGTTTTATATATCAAGTGCAACACCGTGGAGGCTAGCGAAATATCTTACAGTCGATGCGTTCGCACCAAGAAAGAGTTCAATGATTTTATCACCCGTAATCTAATTCCTTTTTTTCGTCCGTAGGCTAAGTAATGAATGAAGATGCTTTGCGGCTTATAAACAAACATACCGCTTTCTACGGTTGTCAATAAGTTGTTCTGGATCGCTTGACGTCTCTTTGTTTTCGCTTTGTGGTGTTTCATTTGTAGCCCGTCGCGACGCCTCACGCGCAGGCTCGTGCTCGGCTCGCACGAACACTTACAACGACAAAAGCCAAGCGCGCGAGACTCGCAGACATACACATTTTAAAACGGTGGTTAAGCGGCCTTGTTGGTACGTACACATAGTTTTTAAACCAGCGCAGAAACGGGACACCGAGGATGAGACCACGCAACACACCGCCTGTGTTGTGTGGTGCATTTTCGGTGTCCCGTTTCCGCGCTGTTTGAAAAGCTATGTGTACACAGATTTCGCTGACCGAACTTCTTGCACAGCTTCTTGCACTTCTTGAATCAGGTTGAACTTCTTACATCAGGTTCGCCTATGTCGAACCTGATGCATGAAACGGGGTATATATCGTGTAATACAAGAGGTTCAGCTTCCCGTCCCAAACTGTTTCTATATAAACCACATGAATGCCTCGCTATTAGCTCGACTGAAACAACTGATGCTTTCCAGCTCCTCTGCGTTGGAAAAGAAACGAAGAAAAAAAAAATAGAGAGAGAAAGGAAGGGTTGTTCTGGGACCTGGATGGAGACGTAGGGAGAAGAGACACGCAGAAGAAAGAGTGATGCCAGCGTTCTTCCCTCTCCGCGCACCGATGGTGCTCGCCGGACGCGGCAGCGTCATCCCCTGGAGCACTATGTCCGGAATGCTCGTTTCACGGGGCCTCGGAAGAGACCGAGCACAAGCGGAACACACGGCGGGATGAAAGGGGGAGGGGCGCAACCGGGCGCAGCAAACGGCGACGTTGTTCTCCCCTCCCCTCTATATAGCAGGGGGAGGCCAGCGAGCTGGCCGCAAGTGTTCTCCCGGGGAACAACAACAACGCTTTTACGCGCGTGGAACAAGCAGCGTTTTCGAAGGAGAGAGCACCCACTGCGGCGGTTGTCCGGCGTGGCATCCATTCAGTTACCGCAATGGAGGCCTCACCGACGACCACGAGAGAAGGCCCGAACCGATTTCTGTGTTTTGCTGTTTTTTTTTATTCACATTCATCGCATCGCTACCGAAGCTTCCTTTTGCTGATGGGCGCGCATTACGGGAGAGTTCGTTGTCCCATTCTTTCTCATTTCTCTGCTCATCATATTTCCGTGGCATTTTGCCAGAATTCCGGGCGCACGCCTATGTAGAAGCCCATAGTTGCACGCCATCGTCTTTTATAACCTGGCTGTCGTTGCTTGAAGGAAAGACGTCGTCCTTCCTAATGATCAGCGCGCCGGACCTTGAATTGCGACGTTGCCGGTTGGAGATGCGTAAAATAATTATACTTCTTACTTGATTCTCAAGAGCAAATATGATCGTTAAATCGCATGCTTGCCTAGATTACGGGTCTCACATAAAGCTCCGGGAGTATTCTGAGAATTGCGATATGCACAGTGATAACATTGGCTCACAAACGCAACGTACTCTCCATAACAAGCACTGCATACTGAATATAGCTAGTCCCAAGATCTCTTTAAAGCCAGCATATCTTTTGAAAAACACAGTCGCGATTTCTGAGGCCACGGCGTTGTTTCTCGCATGACGGTAATGTCTCACGTTCCAAGTTTGAGTCCCACGCTAGCATGACGTTCAGAGAACGTTCTTCTGACAATTAGAGACATCATTTACACAGGAAATGCTGCAATTCTTGTTAGAACATTATACACGGTGACTGCTGGCTAGCTCATCCAAATAATTTAGCGTTCGAGTTAGGTGGCGTGGATTGTTCAAAGGCTTAATATGAACGCCACATCTCACATTCTTCACATCACATCACATCGCATCACATCTATTCTTATTTTTCATTCTTTTACATCCCCATTTCCCCTTCCCACGTAGAGGGTAGCAAATCGGAGGCTTTCTCTTTTTAACCTTCCTGTCTTTCCTCTCTCTCTCTTTCTTTTAATGCGAACGCATAATTGTTCTTGGGGGAGGGAGGCTTCGCTGAAACTTGGCTCCCCCTGGTGCAGAACCCTTCGCAAACCTATGACTACAGCTGCTGCGCCTAAACGCTGTGAAGCAGCTCCTAGTCTTTAGCTGATATTGTTGACAAGTTGCTCCTGTGTGCATTGGTGGCTTTATGGGTGCACGGCCTCTCGAGACTGTTACCAAGGTTGATATGGCTTGCCCGGTATACGAAGGGAAATTGTAATCTGTGAACTATTTATGATGTGTATCTTCTGAGTAGTGGCGTAGCCAGGGTGTAGAACACGCTCGCACCCTACTTCCCCCCCCCCCCCCCTCCGAAACAAATTTCTGCCTACGCCACTGCTTCCGAGGAAAACTTCGGGCTATCCTTGAGCGCTTGTCTTTATTTCTTTTTTTAGCCGAAATACTTATTCATCCGCATCCTTATGCACAAAACCTTCTTTTTCAGTCTTCAGAAGTTAGATGGTAGTGTGGCAGGTTCTTTTTTATTTCTATTTCCAAGAGTACGATTGCACAGCGCTGGTCAGCAAGACTTTTTTCCACTTTTTTTTTTTTACGCCCTCGCCAATTATTTTGTTCTAAGTCTATCGCGGACTTCCGAGGCTGATCACAGCGTTACACCGACGCAAAGCACTGCTGAGAGCAAGACAAATATAACGAGCGACGTTGCCAAAAGAGGTCGAATCAGCAGACTGGTAATCTCCTTCAAAGCACCGTGTTGTAATCGAGTGCGGAAGCTGCAAGATGTGCCCTGCTTCTCGATACTACGAGTGCTCGAGACAATGCTCTAAACTTAGCAGACAACGCTCTGACAAGTGCGGCGAGACGCTTCCAAGCGCGTGAACACGCCTTCATCGCTGAAATGGCGGCATCTACAGCGCTCACTCCGGTGACACACCATTGTTGCATTTGACATCAGGAAACATTGTACGACCTCTCAACAGGGGGTTCGTTATTCTGCTGTCTAGACTACGTCAAGCGGAAGACACGTATATCGCCGGCACTTTGCAACAACCTCCAACGCGCTGCTTGAGCAGCGTTTCTTCTTTACCCCTTTATCTCGAGCCCCAGAGCAGCCAGCCATGCTTTGCCGAGATGACCCCTTCAGTTTTCATTAGAGAGCTGCTCGCCTCTCCCCTCCTTCTCTCCGGCAGCTGCAGCGCCTCGAGCCGTACATTAGGAACGGCGCTCGTTCGTCTCCGCGCGCTTTGATCGGCCCGGCCTGACGAGGTTGCGGTCGACCTTTTCTTTCCGACCTCGGCAGCAGCGCTATAATGCGCTCCCTCGCAGCCGCTGCACTTAGGCCAATGAAGCGGTGTCTCTCTCGGCCGCCCTGCCGTCCAGCTTTCCTTTTAATCCCATAGCGGAACCAGACGCCCCGCGGCCGCTCCCTGTCCATCGGAGCCGGCCCGAGGGTACCGCGTTTGCGCGCCTGTTGCTCGCGCTCGAGTTGCACCAGTCCGGACAAGTGGCACCTGAAGAAGGCGACCGCGTTGCTAGAGCGGCGACATCCTTGGATTGAGGGGTTTGGCTGGGCGTGGTGTTGGAGTTGCGCTCGAATTTTATATTAACCGTATCCCCAGTGAGGACGGGGGCAAGGATTTGGGGGAGGGTGATGGGGGAGACAAATGTATGTAAAACACGTTAAAGAAGTGCAGCGTGATTTCAGAAAGAACACTTATTTGTTGTTGTTGTTGTTTTCACAATAAACAAGATATTGGGTGAATCATCCATAAAAAACTATTATTTCACACTTGCCAACCATTCACTGCGTTTTTTTTTCTTCTATTATGTGCATTGGAATAGACACAATCTTACATATGTGTCTGCTAGGCCAACTTGAAAACGGTAGTCAAAAGGAAGCTTCCGTGACCACGTTACTGCTGCTTTGTTTTTGTCGCGTTGCATGGTATACAAGAAATACACTACCAGCACAATATTCATAACAATACTCAAATAATTACGGAAATGCTAAATATATTCAGTAACTACACTATAGTAAAAAAATGCAAGCTCACTAGTTACATTGGCGCGTGGAATCATAGGCATAGCAAATAACTGGTGGGAAAGGGGTGACAAGGTTGATTCAAAGTATTTTCCGAAATAAACAACTAATCCTGCCTCTAAAAGTGCGCACGTAGGCCACCGAAAAACAGATGCACTGCGTTGCGTTACTTCACTATTTAATGTTTTCTTGCGAAGGTTTGCCAGTCTTTTTTACCTCACTGTGGAGTATACAATATTAAACTTGAAACTTTATACTTTATACTTACTTTATACTTACGACAGGGCGTTGTATTGTCAGCAAAGTGGTCTCACTCACCTGTTGCAGGTAAAACGATGTTCTCGAAGTTTAGAGCACATATGTGCAAATGTATTAAAGTGGTGGTGGCACATTTGCTTATTATGCCGTTAGAGCCAATCACAGTGAACTCGCAAAAAACAAAAACGGAAAAGGACAGGTTTCCAGGAGCTGAGCTAGGTCAGCAGCAAAGACGAAATAACGATGTCAAGAAAAGTAGAAAAGAAAACATTGCAATAGCTCGCCGAACTTAAAGCGGCCTTGCAAAACCTGACCTTGCCGACACATTTTGTTCTAAAATGGGAGCATACGCGCGTTGCAGAGTGTGTACAGCTTATTTTAACGCGATAGCGTTAAAGAGCTCGTTTCGCAGAAATTCCAGTCTCTTTGTCGGTGACAGCGTCGTTGGTTGTGAGCGAAAAATCATCTTGTCCGTGACCGAAAAATCAAGAAAAATGCAAATAAAATAAATAATAAAAACCTTTGGGTTCCGAGAGAGAGTCGAAACGAGGCTGTCTGCGTGGGAAGCAAGTGTTCTACCACAAAGCCAGACTATTTCTTGAAACTGCTTAAGAAAAAAAAAAACACTATATGAATGTCATGTATTGGAAGGGGTCTCCTTAACGCATCTAATATTGCGTGGCAAAAGCGCAGAATCGCGCCAGGGTTCAAAACATGTGAATTGCGCAACGAGTGGGTGCTTTAAAGGCCCACCCATTACAAAGCGCTCAGGTATGTTTAAGCATCATCATCAGTAAAAGCACCAACAGAGTGAACAGCTGCGTATGTTCGCGCGTTGCCTTATGCACGCGTGGGCCCTTCACTGATTCGCCAAAAGAATAATTATGGCGTAGTGGGTACTAAGCTGTATTTGCAGTAGGCATTCTGGGGTACCTTGAAACGGCCAATGTTACGCACATAGTCGTTCGTTTCCTCACAGCACGGTGGTTGAAGCATGCACCCAGTACCGAAGCCAGGCTAGCATCATAGAGCAGGCAGCGCAAAAAAAAAAAAAAAAAGAAATACGTTGACACAAGCTAGGAACATAAACGCGAGACGAGCGCTCTATGATGCATTCTTACAAACTCGCCCAGATTTCCGTTCTCGCAGGCTAGCATTTCAAAAGGGGATGCTCCCGTGGCCCGATTACGCTATCTCGTTATTCTCTTGGAGGCGAAGTTCAAGCGTCCTCCAAGTTTTTCCATGTGTTAATAGTTTATGGTTGCGGGGTTCTTTCATAAACATACTATTTATATTTTCTTCCTATCATTCATATAGAAGCGAGAAATAGTTAACATTATAGCAAATTTTCATGGTGAAAGCAAGGTATGCTTTTCCGGCAAGAAAAGTACTGAATCAACAATCACTGAGGCATCAGGTGCGAAGCCCTTCATCGTTAGCAGTATCAAAAGAAGAATCCGCATATCTCTTGATTTGATGATAAATCTACGCAGAGTTCAAACGATCGAAACTGTGTCAAAACTCCTCAGGTGATTTTCAAAAAAGACACTAGTGAAGACTAACCAACTGTGGGTAGTGCACTTGAAACGAAGTTAGCCACTGTGCGCAGGTGAGGTTAATGTAAACGGAAAGCATCCTTCATCGCATGCTCGGATATCTATTGAGCTAAAGCGTATTGTCTGTTCTAAAACATGTGCCTAAGGAAAATAAAAAAAAACTATAAAAATGACGAACAGGATCGATAGCCGAGGCTAAATAGTGCATGTGCAGCAAACAACCATGCTATAGAAGTCACTTACGAGGCCTGAAATATATATTTAGAGAGGATTAACGCAAACAATTGCGGGACGATGTATTAATAGCAATTATAGCAATAAAGTGAGAAAAGTAAGAAAAAAGTCAGGAAAAAGTCAGGAGTAATGAACCAGAGATGTGTGATGTGTGCCGATATCAATGTATGGACACCTCACAAAGCATCTGATCCGCGTTAGTGAATGAAAACGGCTTTGGTCTTTCTAGATCTGCGTCTCCGTCTTCAACTAAACGTCGCGCTACGCGAGCTATGCAGAAACAAATAAATAAATACGAGCAGTAATCAACATTACAACTTTCCGATCAACGTGGTTTGTACTACAGACAGGTCACTGAGGAGCGCGCACCACTGACGTCACTAGTCCTTCTCGCACGGTGGGCGTTAACAGGTCCGCGCGCGCTTTTCGGAGAGCGTTGTGCGCCGCACGATGCGGTAGGGGGTCGCGCGCGCGCGCGATGGGGGCGGCAGCGAAAGAAAGAACACCGGCGCGGCTCGCGCTCGGGCACTTCCAGAAACCAATATGGAACGGCGGCGGAGGTGGCGCGGTAACAGGCAGCCAGCGGTCGTGGCGCGGCGGGAGCTGCGGCGTCGGCTACTCGCCATGTCCATTACGTGAAATGCGGCCGCGCGCCTCTCGCACAAGGAAGAAGAAGAAGCAGAAAAAAGCCGGGGAAATGGAATGGAGGAATGGGTCTCGGAAAAGGAGCGAGTAGTGGGGCTGCCCAGATCGACGATAGGTGAAGAAGGGAGGGAAAGAGTGTGTGAGAGTGCTGTGGCAAAAGGCGAAGGAGGAAAGAGACGGAGCTTCGTCGGCGCCGAAGGCCGCCCTGGCTTGTGTGGCAACAGGCAAATGGAATGCCTCTCCCCGGCGCAAAGACAACAACGCAGGGACGCAAACACTCCCAGGAAAAGGAAAGAGACGAGGGAGTGTTTCGGTGGGAGAAGAAGAGGAGAGAAGGCCTCGGCTTCCGTTTCGCGCCAAGCTTCTCCGGCTGCCTGAGAGAGGGTGGTGGAAGGGCCCCGTGAAGAGAGATTGGGGGGAGGAAAGAAAAAAAAAAGAAGAGGAACGCTTGTGTAGTGAGAGGGGTGACGACAGACGACAAGTTAATGGAAGCCATCTTAGCAGGGGAAGGAAGGAAGAAGCCCCCAGTAGCTATAGCGAGAGAGGCCGCCCGCCTCGGGATGCGTGCTGTTCCTTGCGCTCTTTTGTGACGACGAAATCCGAGTGGCCGTAATGGACTTTTTGGTCCGGGGCCTCTATAAACTGGTGCACCTTGTCTTGCTTCGTGTTTTTCGCTGCCTCTCTCTCTCTCTCTCTTTCTCCGGACTTTGCTTGCTGCGGCTGTTTGGCCTCTCATTTTTCAATTCGCATTTTATTTTACGATGTTGTTGTCCCCTTCTTTCTTAATACAAAGTTTGTATCAATCTTGTTTCTTTCTTCTTTTTGTTCTCGCGGTTGTGACGCCTCTCTCGACGCGAAGGCCGCATTTGCTCAAAGTAGGCTTCAAAGAGTGGACTCGGGTTTTTGGCGCCGTCGGGAAGACGAAAGACGCGGACCCCCGCGTCGCCGCCCACACTCGGAGGGAAGTAACGCCGCGAGGTAGTAGTGGACGGAAAAGAAACGTGCGCCGAAATGAAGACGGGAAATAAATAAAAAAAATACACTAGCGCGGAAGAGAACGACAACACAGTTGAAGGGTGGGCGAAACAAAGTGATGGCATAGAAAGACAGAGGGGGGAAAGAAAAGGCGCAGAGTGGCCTACCGTAAGAAGCCGGGTCTCAAGTCTGAAGCGCATTGCTCTTCCAGCGGATTGAGCATCTCGGAAGTGCACGCTGTATCTTCGTGCCTGAGTGCGACTCGGAGACCTTGAGGGCGGCCTCTTAGGAAGGAACTGCTGTGGGGGTTACTTAAAGGGCCGGCTGACAAAAGAAACAACCGAGGCGGCCCCTTCCTTGTAAACTTCCACTAGCTCTTCTTCTCTGAGAGTCCGTTACAGATCTTTCGGCCAAGACGCATGTAGAAGAACGCTAGGTGCTTCACTGTGAGGCAAGTTAGGGACGCGACATGTAATGTATGACGTTACTTATGCGCATCTAGTGCATATGTATAGCGCTTCTTCGCTTCTAAAATCCAGACAAGACAGAAGCTCTGGAATAGATGGAGTCTTGAAAGGATGACAAAATTGTTCAACAGGGAATATCTGCTGCCTTGACGATGACAAGTCCTCCGGTCGAAAGGTTGGCTCAAGTGGCATTCCCTGTTGAACGATTTCTTATCACTTCTACGATAGCAATCACTGATATGAACACGTTTTTCGGGTCTCTTGGATCTTCTACGAATCACCAGAGAGATATCGACTATATACACAAATGAGTCGACCCGAATCAGACGTTTGGTTCATTGACAACCTGCTCGACATAAACAAGCTCCGTGGAATGGACGGTCGGAGCAAAGCAGCTATTATAAATGATTCTACGCTTATTCATCCAAGTTGACAAAAAAAAAAAAAAACTCATAGAAATCACCTGCTCCCGGAAATGCCCGTTTCATGTAAACCGCGAAATGCAGCTGAAGATAAGCGTGAATCAAGCACCACACGTGAATGAAGGCCACCTAGTCGAAATTTTTGTGGCCAAGCTCGCCCTCTTGGATATGGACGACCAGTGACAACTCGCCGCCAGGGCCAAGATGGCAGTCGAAGGCTCCTTTGTTCCACCTCTGGGTGACACTGTTTCGACAAGTAAACGTTTATTTTTTTCTCCCATTGCAAGTATTGCATGAATTTGTTGGAGGGTAATTTGGCACATTGCCTCAGAAATGCTGTCAGTTTGTGTCCCTGTTGGTCGCACCGCTGCAGGGATTTCTTGGCTGGCATAAGCAGGCGATTAACTTATACCGTTTCTAATCATCCACCGCTTTGCGTCGGCCAGTCGTTATACGATGACATAGGCAGAATGCAGCTCAGAACAGTTTTGAAGCGTGAAAAAGAGATACGTTTGAATAAAATACCCGCATTTTCTCAGTCCTCTAGGGAAGTTCACGATAACTTTCAAATTCTAATGATAGGTGCTCTGCCGAGAAATACAATGTATCGAGAACAATTCGGCTAGTTTCAGCGTAACAAATTAGAAAACGAGTGTCAGCCACTGTCACTAATCCCGTTAATGGGGACGGCAATCGCCGGGCGGATTCCAAGGGCAGACGTACCGGCCCCCCGAAACGCACCACGAAAGCGCGGTCAATTTAGAGTTGGTCCCTTTCGTGCGCCAGCGAACGCCGGTTGTGGTCCAAAGACCGAGTCAGAGCCGAGAGTCCATAACACAAACGAAATATATTCTCAGTTAAGGCAGAACAAACATCACAAACACATACACACTCCGGCTGGTGCGAGTTTCAACTTCACAATATAACTCAGATGGTGTTAACACAACGGAACTAGACAAACAGATCACGTGCTACTGATGCAATCTCATGCATTGCAACTATTCAAGGACAGTTAAAGTCCTGAATATTCAACAGCGCATCCAGTCCACAATTCTTATGTTTCTCTTCCAGGAAACACTCACGCTAACTCCAGCGCTGCCATCGTCGTTGTGTTCCTCCTTCCTTCGTCGGCCCCGAATGTCTCCCTTCCAGGAAACACTCCCGTAACTTGTCATTGCTCACACGGCGTCGTCATCCGATTCTTCCAGATCGACGATCGACTGACCGCACATCATAAACACGTGTTCTTTGGCTGACGGAGCCACACTCAGCATAAATTCAACATTTCCGGACCGACTGACTCACTCACTACCCGACTGGTCGTCGATGCACGCTTTTATCTCCTCTGCCCCGGGTTCCAGAAGCATCGGGAGGGTTCTTCGGCGTGCAGCACAGCCTTAAGGCTAGGGAAAGTGCGAGACCTTTCCCGTCCATTCCGACCGCGGCGGCGTCACTCGTCGTCGCGTCATGCTTTCCGTCGAGGTGGTTCTAGGCTTTGCCGGGCGTTTGATCTGGTTGTCTGCGTCTGGCTCGAATGGGTGAGTGGGGAGCGCCGCGCCGGCGCCTTTTAATACTTGTTTTTTTTCGTTGCTTCGCGCTTCTTGGGCGAGCGGCTAGCGCCGTGCTATCCCACTGCCGTTTGAAAATGGCCGCGCGCGCGCTTTATTGACGCGCTCGTTTGTGACAATCCCCGAATACTTACTAGGCTCACACAGAAGCCCACGCGAATTCTCGAAACACGAAAGCCGCGAAAAAGCACAATTGATTCATAGTGTACGTAAGCGCCTCTTCTTCCCATAATATGAGTTACCCCATGCTGGTGTATAATAAAGATGGATAAAGAGGGGAAAAAAAACAACTAGTGAGAGGCTTGTCGTGCGTTTCATCTTCGTTATTTCGGTGAAAATGTCTTTTTTTTTTTTTCAGAAGTGCATATTCGGCTACCAATTTTCTGCGAGAGGGCTTAGCCACCTGCAGCCCGACAGAAATGCTCGGTAAAGGCGTAAATAATTGAAGCATGTCTCTATCGAGACACGTCATTACACGAACGAATGTAAAGAAACAAGTGACAGTTGTTTCAGGAAAAGTTTCAGAATTGGGAAGTTCGCTGAAGTCATTCGTAACTACTCCCCGCCATGGAGAATGCTCCCCGCCACAAGGTGCCACTGTAAGAAGGTAGGATCACCATACTAGGACAAAATTATCACGCTCTATGTGTGAAGGTAAAGTTCACCGTATAGCAAGAACGCAAGATATTTTGGGAAGAACCACCGGTCCACTGTGAAACGAGGAGAATTCACCGTGTCATTAGGAATTAATGTAAGCGCAAGAAGTTAAGAGGAGCTTGTCTGGCGAGCGCCACACGCATGGTCGGCTTTGTCCCAAAAAACTGAAAGATGCACAGACTGTTGCCCCTGGTCACACCCAGCATTCCAGAATGCCATCGTCGGCCAAGACGTCGTCTACAGCCGCAGTGACACTGAGATACGGTGATTTCAAACCCCGCATAAAGGATGCACGGCTGTTCTTACCTGTTTGAACAAAGGCGACCTGGTGTCTGTAACTTACCTCCATCGTCAGGAGGCACAATATCGAGCGGATTATCGCATGATCACCGGCATAGGTATGGGCGTACATGCCAAATCACACCAGAATTCACACTTGTATAACACATGTTGTCACCACACGGCAGTGCTGTCCAGCTCTGATTCGAAGGACCATCTCCAACTGGTCTAAAGCCCCTGGACTCCTAGACTGAGAGGACCACCCACTGCAGAGCGGAGATGCGACACACGCTTGCTTTGCCCTAGTGCTGTGCCGCATTCAGCTAATTTTCTTTCGGTCATGAGATCACAACCTTACGGTCAAAATGCACATTTCTTCCCGCATTGTATTTAACGCCTTCTGTTAGAGTTACTGCTGCGGGGGTCCAAACGTGCCTCGAGGCAAGCTGGCTAAGAAAGAAGCTGAAGGAAAACCTAATCCCGCAAGTCGCGGTTACTACAGTTCTAATTACAATATTTATAGGACACGGTACACCATCACTGCGTGGGGCTTCCCATATGTGTGAGAGAATTCGCCACAATCTTCTTCACTCCTCTCTCTTCTCAGATTTCTCTTTCTATGTTTTCTTCCGTTAGAGTACGGCAGCCAACAAGACTTCTTTCTGGTGAAAATTTCTGAATTCACGTATTCCTTACTCCTCGATCATTGTCGTGTTTTTGAGTTGGCACACTTGCGCGACATCTGAGCTAAGCAGGAAAAGCAGCTTTACAGATCGCAACAAAACTGAGCTCAACATGGTATGCCGCTTCGGGCTGGTTCAAATTGGCACTTATCGACGCGACCATTATGAATAACATAGCCGAACTTCCATAACTGATTGTACAAGATAGATTGATGCCGAAAGATCCGCGCTAAGCCACTATTATGTCTCATAACCCCCGATTTAGAATGCGAGAATATAAATGCAATATGAACTGCATTCCTCGTATCTTAGTCGACGCGTAAAGCGACAATAATGCAATGTTGGAAAAGCAGTAAATATGCTCGCGTGAGGCATTTGTGTTGCGAGCAACGATTTTCCCGCGACAATGTCGAGTGACCAACGGAAAAATTGAACACACCACTTGTAACGTAGAGAGTGAAGCCCGTGTCAGGGAAAGAGGCGACAAGTGTTTTTTTGTTTGTTTGTTTTGTTGCTCTGCACAAAGTCAGTTATAAAGCCAAGAAAAATATGAAAAGGAAGACTTGTTATGAAACACGAAACTTCAAGTGAAGGTAACGGGGGAGTGAAACGACAGTATGCAAGAGAAAGGCGAAAAACACAAGGATCTACAAGAGGAAACTCTAGATATATATCGCTCATCGAATACAATGACATTTCAGCCCACGGTGTGTCATTTGTTTTGAGTGCTTACTTTCCTCGTGCCTGAAACACTTTTGCATGTATGTATACGCAGCAACGAGGCACTTAATGAAAGACATTCAGTCCGTTTCTCATAAAATAAATTTTAAAAAACATTTGCAATAACGAAGCCTATAAAATGACAACCAAAAACTGAGGAAGTAGCGCTGCTAATGCGGTTACCTCATTTATATTAAGAAATATATGATAGGTCTGTCTGTTTTGAACCAGTACTAGAAGATAAAACATCTGCTGTCTCAATTACTCTGCTCCTTCAGTCATTAGAGGAATAAATAGAGTAGATACATGGGACAGAAATTATCCCGGGTAAGGAACAACGTGCAGAAGTTTTAAATGTTCATAAGAACGCCCACTTAAGAAAGAGATGACACAGCATGGAAAGCACTGCCAATGTGAATAACTGCGCGGCAAGTCTAGCGGGTGTCAGAATAAGTTTCTGGCTGTTTTTTTTTTTTCCTGTTTATTCGGAGTACCGCTAGCTTAAATAATCCAAACTCTAGCGCTCTGATATA
The DNA here is from genome assembly GCF_013339695.2 of Rhipicephalus sanguineus. NCBI lineage: Eukaryota > Metazoa > Arthropoda > Arachnida > Ixodida > Ixodidae > Rhipicephalus > Rhipicephalus sanguineus. The sequence goes on from NC_051177.1 coordinate 89,230,399, forward strand.
TTCAGGGGAAAAACAAAAGAGAAATGAAAGGGACAAATGACCTCAATATCCTTTCAGTACACAGATTGCTCAACGTACCGCAAGCTAAAGGGGTCGTGCGATGCCGTGCCTGAAGAAACACCATTATTGTTCACTTTTCTTCAGACTTGCGAACCTACTTACTGCAGCAATGTGACGCCGCTACTACAGTCACTCTTCAAAACACATGGAAAATAAGGCGAAACTACGAAGCCAGGAAGAGGTATATTATATATGGAAATAGAAGAGGGAGAAATTGAGAGGCGAAAAAGAAAGGTACACAGACGGCAATAAAAAAAAAAAAAGGACAGCTCTCGCCATAAAAGCCCCGGCCAACTACAAAGCGCCAACCTCTTATGTTGATTGCGGGAGGCGTGCGTTAAGTCGCGGCCCCATGCTCCCCTCTCCATCCCCTCAAACCAAATCCTCCCCGTTCTCTCGCCTTCTCCAACGTTGAATGATCCGTCCGATTCACTTGCACGGCAGGGCGAGCTTCTGCTCCACCGCCTCTTCGTATTCGTGCAACGCCTGCCCTTTCCCTGACGCACGACCGGAAGCTTCGTCACAGCGTTTCGTCGCTTCCGGCGGCGGCGCGCGCTCTCGCGTCGCCTTTCCACCCGCGCGGCTCGAAAAACGCTTCCACCGGCGCGCCCCCCAGTCGCGCTCGAAGCTCGCTAGCTGACGCTACGTCTGCGGCTGCCTCCTTCCCGAGGATTTCAGCGGCTCCGCGCTCGTTCGCGCGCCTGCCTCCTCACCTGTGCTGTGACAGAGAACGAAAACACTTTCGGTAACCACCATGGTGTGCTCCGCCGGACCTCCTTGCGATTCGACTTGAACGTTCCGAATCGCTCGTCAAAGCGGTAAAGTCGCAGTCACACCCACGGACGCCGTTTGGTTTCTATTTCCCCGCAGCGCGCACGCACGTCCGTTGACAGCTCGCGCGCGTTGGTCGTGTGCTACTGCCGGATTTGAAAGCGCATCGTCGGGACGGGGTGTGTGTTCTCAACCCTGCGTGCCACGAGAGGCAAGTTGACAACTCGACGTGAAACGAACGGGGAACAAACCGTGCTGTGGACGTCGCCGTCCGTGACAACCGAGTGCTGAGGTCTCGCAAACACTTCCTGCTTCAAGCTTCATCACTTCGGGTGAGTGATCTATATACCAGCGTCGCTGTACTCCTATCACTCCGTGAGATGCGGACGATGAGGCGCGTTCGCGGAGTCGTCCGAGGCTGTTAATTTCGTAAGGAAACGCATTTGGCTGACGTAAGCATTTGATCGCGTAATGAAGCGCGCGCGTGGCAGGACTCTCTTCGACATGGGAAACCGTCGGCGGCGGCGGCGATGCATAATTACGCAACCCGAACCGCATGACCGCGCTCGTATGTCCCTTGTTTTAGCACTTAATGGCACGGCTGTGGCGTAAGCCATTAGTGCCACCGTAATTAACGAAGTGCTTGCCAACGACGAGATATATGTTTTGTTTTTTCGCTCTAGCATCTCTTCCAACGCATAGGCCCCATGTATTGGGGGAACTGTCTGAGGGAAAAAAACAAAAAAAAATGTGCTTTTTTACGACGTACATCGTCATAACGCTTATCCGCTCAAGCGGTGTGCGTGCACTGCAAGCTAGACGGAAATATCTTCATAGTGACGCTTACGCTGAAAAAAGAAATAATAATAATAACTTCACGAGAAACGGCCTCATTAGCGTTGGTTCACGGTAACTTATAGAACTGTAACGCGAAATAACATCCCGTAAGTATTATATGACTTGTTGTCATGTCACTTCGTCGTAATGTAGAGAGTTGAGCCCACCATATTTCACTTGAGGTCGCGGTCGTTATCCGTGAGATGCAGCGCAGACCTCACATCGCAAAACTTGCGTGGCGTTGTGTTTCGTGTGGTTGCAACGAAGCAGCCCTTGCAGTATACAAGAAAACGCGAAGTATTCATAGAACAGGGCCCTACCACAGGAAGAAGGCGTCGGTGACGCCGCTATCTGCTTCCCTCGTGCATAAAAAAGGACAGTTAAACCGACAAGCGGAAAGAGCGAAAGTGGTCGTTGCGCGCGAAGGCAACTTGCGGGTCTGTGCTTTTTTTTAAGCATGTAACGACTCCACGTGTGCTTCTAGCTGTCAAGTGCGCTGTAAAAATGACGCCGACAACCTGTTTACGCCACAGCGAGCGCCCGACTCTCTTCAGCGAAGGTATGGTAGAGGATTCGCACTTCCGCTCGCCAACAATCGCACGTGGGTTTACAAGAGGACGTCGCCCACGTCGGCCTACGGCACTGCGAGGTCCATCATACCGTTTTAGTGCCTTAGACCACTGTGTTCATAAAGAAAAGGCTAGAAAGTAAAAGCACTCCGAGGATTGGGATGGGACGGAGCAAAGAAATTGCAGGACGATGCTCGTCTAATGCGAATCTAGAGCTTTTTGACTTTCGCTAGAGTGACTACGTTCACGAAAAACGCTTATAGAGAAATCTGAAACGAAGCTCAAGAATTTCGTGCTTCCCTGGAAGTACATCAATAGCTGCGTAGTTTTCATTGGTATACTGGATACACTTATGAAAGGCTGATGTAAGGAACGCCTGCGTACAAAGATAACTTTTGACGGATGATAAATCACTAAGATTTCCTAGCTTAATGAATGCAATGACTCTACGTGTGTTATTGAGGGTATATTTGAGAATATGCTATCCAGCACGGAGTACTATGTTGTGAGCTAGCAACGTCAGGTCGAATTACGCAAGTGCGAATGCCATGCGTAACGAAGCAGCGAGACACAACTCTTCTTGGTGTGCAATTATTTCTTTGCATTTTCCTTAGTTTTACATGGGTCATTTATAGTACGCTTTCAAATAACACGTGTGTTCTTCGTTGCGCATGTTTCGTTCCGCACGGAGCTATTATATTGTGGTTTGACTGAACGTACTTGCAAACATTTATATAGCTATAATTTATATCTCGAGGTCGCTTTGTTGCTCCTCTCTCCAGAAAAGGGTTGTCAACCGGGCTCAGCCTGGTTATGCCTTTCCCTTATGCCGCTGTATACATTGTAGGTCAGCGTTCGAATAATGCGATGATGCTTTGTATTATGTAATTCATTTGCGCATCTTTCCCGTTTCGGTAGTTTGACGTTGATGTGACGGTTAATATCGCCCATTTCAAATGAGCAAACATCGGAAGACTACTTCCGGCATTTATTCAAGATATGCCATCGTTAAGCTTGTGTGGTGGAATCGCCTTAGCAGTGGCACAATATTGCTTTCGGTAGTCTATATTACAGAGGTACATTAATGTGGCTCGACAACTCGTATGTCGGCGCCTGTAAGAGCGTATAGGTGATGCAGCTAAAACACGTAAGCATCGTTCAGAGGTACGCGTATATGAACAGTGTTGACCATGCTCATAAGGAAATCATAGTAGGAAGAACGAAGATATCCACAGACGAATCCTAATATGAACAGGTGACCCGCCCCACTTCTTTAACGCACCTGGTCTAGATGAGCTTACACGTCAATACTAGAAAGGTGGGATAGCTAACCTGACAAAGCCGCGAGGGAGCACCCAGTGGAGTTTGTATACGAAAGAGCAAGTTAATTTCGTCCCCGATAACCTGAATATAGACATACACGTGCCGAACCGCAGTACACTGCGCATCAACTGCCCGAGCAGACATAATTCGCTTTGGAGCAGCTGTCGAGCTATAAAACAAATAATGCTGCATGCTGCAATAAGGCAAATTATAAGGAAACATGCTGCAACGCGAATGAATTGCAGCAGCTCGGTTTCTCGAGTCACACACGTGGCTTTCTGGTGCGACGACTTCTTACGTCGGCATTCCAGGATTCTGTGCTCTGAAAATGGCCTGTCAAATTGTACTAAAACCACGTTCACTGAAGTTCTTACGTGACAGGGCATATAAGAGGGTTTATGAATGTCCTGTTATCCAAGTCTTATATATTATTCTTGCACGCCTGTCTTATGAGTCATGAGCCCTCTCTTCGTTCTGTCTTTCTTTTCCTTAGCGTAGGACAGCAAACCAAAAGTTTCTATTCCGGTGAACCTCCGGGCATGGCCTCTGGGCATTTCCTTCGTTTATTATCTCTATCTCTCTCTACGTGTACGTGACATTAACCGTCACACGCTCATGGCATATTCACGAGCTCTGCACGATGCGCTGACTTGACTGCGCAAGGCTTCTAAGGCGCGATGATTGTCCGGAACACAGCAGTGCATGACAATACTTCTGAAGTATTCGCATCTATCGCAACGCAGGTTTCGATGCAAATAAAGGTAGCGCAGCGTGCAGGTGGCGTGTCTCGAGCGCGCTTTCGTTGACGGGCGCTGACGCCAACTCGTACTCCGAAACACCGCTTCATGCATTATACAGGACAGACCTCGCAGCACGCGCCTAATACGAACATAAGCACGATGCCTTAAGGGCAGGTCTGCATCGCAGTAAAGAAGATTTGTGTAAAAGTTTTAGTACATATTCAAGCTTTTTCACGTCTACAACAGACATCGTCAGATATGATAGGAAGTTTCCTATTTAGCTTTCGTTCTGCTTGCGTATTCTTTCATACGGCTAATAAATTCCGAAACATCTCCATAGCGTCGCATGAGTTGTACATGATATGAGAAGTGCGAAACCTTACCACGTCGCATCTATGAATAGTCGTGTCCAGAACCGGTGGCTGAGCTCCCGAATGCTGCATCGAAAGAGGTACCCAGAACCATAAGCGTGCGCAGGGTTCCCCTTCAGGGGGGGGCGAAGGTTCGTCGCGGCGCCCCCCTCCCTATTATGTCAATGTATGCGGCTGCCGTTGCGTCCCTCTTCTCGCCCCCCCCCCCCCCCCCCCCCCCCCCCCCCTACAATGCATAGGGCTGACTTTGCGCCCCCCCCCCCCCTGCGCACGCCTATGCCCAGAACATGAGTAACTCTTGGAGATAGATATCTCGCCAAGTTTGACTGCATCTCATTGATGATTCAGACTAGCAAATACAGACAGAGCGTCATTAACATTCAATTATTACACCCGTATTTCACAAACCAACTTCAACACCTTTTGCACGCCCGTTACCTTACCACAAGCCCAGCGGGCCGCGAAACACTTGAGTAGTTACAGCGTAGTTTCCAAGCACACTACTGCGAGTGACCTCCTCTTTGGTTTAAACTGCGCATAACGCTTCATTTAAGTTCCAACTCCAAAGCGCGCGCCCAAAGCAGAGCTCCCGGTCACGACCGAAAGAAACATTCCAGAGAACGCTTAAAGCGTAGGCGAGCTCTAGGAAATGCCGCGTCTACGATGCACGCCTGCAGAAACGTTTCTCGCTTCGCTAAGTGGCTGGAAGCCCGGCTACGATTCCGCACGCCCCGGAGCGCGCTGCATTGCCGGGGTTATAGTAGTTCGCGCGCGCTCCCTTCTTCTCGCCTGTGTATAGCGGAACTCGCCCGTCAGCAGGCACGTTTCTTTCTCGGCGCATTTGTGATCTCATGCGGCGCAGCACACGTCCTCACGCGCGGTTCGGCGTCTGTGAAATGGGTCTGTAAGCGTGAAATGGAACTAATTCAGGTGTAAGGGAGGCCGAGATAGAGAGAAGCCCGCGACCGGGAGGAAGGCGCGCAGGTAAGAAGAAGGCTCGAAAGCTTTATGTAGACTGAGTTAGCGTGCTCGAGCGAGGTTATGCAACTCCGCCCTGACCTGCCAGCCGCCACCATGTTCACAATTTCTTTCTTCTTTTTCCTCGTTCCTTGAAGTTACGTGAGTTCTAGAATGCGCGGCAGCAGAAACAAATATTCTCTCAAAAAAGACGAAAAAAACACTCTTCATGTTTGAGACAATTAGTCGAGGAAGGTTTTAAGCGCTAAGACTGTTCGTCGTGTTTTCTCGTTGATTGTCTGCAGAGTAGGCTGCGTTTACTTCGTGTATTACATTCGTGTGAGTTGAACACCGAATATCCAAAGTGCATCGTAAAGAGCCAGAAACAAGAAACATCACCTTCACTGTGTATGCGACCGCCCTATAGAGAGTTTGTGTCCAACCGTTTCATGCGGTCAGTTCAGCGTATGCACAGAACTGTGACACTTGGCGACGATCTAAGAATTCGCTTCGATCCCCACCTTAAGGTACTTACTCCACCTCCGTGCATTCATTGCAGTGGTACATCAAAACATAGTTTCTTAAGAACGTTGATACTTGAAGTTTGCCTCCGTCGTCACGTAACTAGCTGGCGCATGTGTACAAATTCTCGTTGATTTACACGGCATAGTTATTGTTAGTAATCAAGGAATACTTTATCGATACCTCATACATTGAGATTAAGTTTGATGAACTTGGTGTGCTTAGATTTCAGTTATATGCATCTGTAATAATCCCGCTGTCAATTTGGTAAGCTTTCTTGTTAGGTACACGGTCTTCAGGTTGTCTTTTGTGTTGTTAATCCTTAGTTCCTAATGTGTCTTTCTGACTGCCCTCTTTGTCGTGTCCCTCCACCCGCGCGACATTTCCCTTTTGACTTTCTCCCACTAGGAATAGATATTACCTGGCATCGTTACTACTATTACTGCATGCGTAGTTGCGCACGTTGGTTATACGTTAAGCTCTTGCGACAAGACTGATGATGAACATTGAATACATTTACTCGAGCTCAACCTAGAGCTTCATATTTCAGCAGTGTACGATGGCCTTCTCTTCCAGAGGCATGTCCAGAAATTTTGGACATTGCCCCTTCAGATTTTTCTGGAGCTTCACTGCAGTACTCCACCGTAACTGAATGCGTGGTGTTTTAAAAACACTATATCTAGACATATCAGCCGAATTTCAAGAAGTTTCAAGTAACATCGATTAGAGAGGGCTAACTTTGAATAACATGCGCAGAAACGAAACTTGGTCGTTATGCCGTTTTCGAGATACAGCGCCATCTTGTGAAACCATGCAGTGAAGCCACTCTCCAGGGGGTTCTGGTTCAACAGCTTCCAAGAGAGGGCAAACTGCATTGAAATGTGCGAAGGTGGAACTGTAAAACGATTGAAAACGGTTCGCGTTGGTATTGCAGTGGCAAAACATGTGTTTGTCACTTTGTCTCGATGTGAACATAGAGAGAAAGTGGATTAAGGAGGATTAAGGTGCGGGGCAGTGTGGAGAAGTTCATCAATGACAAGTGGAGTGAACCACCGGGGTTTAAGGCAGATTAAGGTGCAGAATGATGCGTAGAGTGGTATAAAGAGGATGGATAAAGGTGGATTAAGGTATGGAGCAGTATGAGGTAGTACATCAAACTTAATTGAAGTCAACCACAGTGGCCTAAGGTGGATCAATGCACGGATTAATGCGTAAAGTTGTATAAAGCGAATTGATTAAGGTGAATTAAGGTGTGAAGCAGCATGACATACACCCAAAATGTTGTTTGAAGTGTAACAGAGTGTCTTAAGGCGGATTAAAGTGTGAAGGGGTATAGAGATGATGGATTAGGGTGGATTGGGGGTGCGGATTAAGGTGTAGATTAATACAAAAGCTGGATTAAGGCGGATTAAGGTCTAGATTACTACAAAACAGCTGGATTAATGTAAGAACGATATGGAGTGCTATAGAAATGTTATTTGATGTGAGTCATAGTAGATTAAGGTGGATTAAAGTGTGAAGTGGTAAAGAGACGATGGATTAAGGTGGATTGGGGTACGGATTAAGGTGTAGATTAATACAGAAAAGGTCGATTAACGTGCGATACGATATGTAGTACAATATCAATGTTATTTGAAGTAAGTCAAAGTGGATTAAAGTAGATTAAAGTTTGAAGGGGTATAGAGATGATGGATTAAGGTAGATTGGGGTGCAGATTAAGATGTAGATTAATACAAAATGGTGTATTTAGGCGGATTAAGGCGTGGAATATTGAAAAAAAGATGTATTAAAGTGCGATACGATATGGAGTACTATAGCAAAGTTATTTGAAGTGACTCAGAGTGGATTAAGGTGGATTAAAGTGTGAAGGGGTATAGAGATGATGGATTAAGTTTGATTGAGGCACAGATTAACGTGTAGATTAATACAGAAAAGGTGGATTAAGGTGCGATACGATATGGAGCACTACATCAATGGTATTTGAAGTGAGTCAGAGCGGAATAAGGTGGATTAAAGTGTGAAGGCGTATAGAGATGATGGATTAAGGTTGATTGGGGTGCGGAATAAGATGTAGAATAATACAAAATGGTGTATTTAGACGGATTAAGGTGTAGATTATTACAAAGAAGCTGGATTAAGGTTCGATATGATATGGTCTACTATAGCAATGCTATTTAAAGTGAGTCACAGTGGATTAAGGTGAATTAAAGTGTGAGGAGCTATAGAGATGATGTATTATGGTGGATTAGGGCACGGATTAAGGTGTAGATGAATACAGAAAAAGGTGGATTAAGGTGCGATACGATATGGAGCACTACATCAATGGTATTTGAAGTGAGTCAGAGCGGAATAAGGTGGATTAAAGTGTGAAGGCGTATAGAGATGATGGATTAAGGTTGATTGGGGTGCGGAATAAGATGTAGATTAATACAAAATGGTGTATTTAGGCGGATTAAGGTGTAGATTATTACAAAGAAGCTGGATTAAGGTTCGATATGATATGGTCTACTATAGCAATGCTATTTAAAGTGAGTCACAGTGGATTAAGGTGGATTAAAGTGTGAGGAGCTATAGAGATGATGTGTTATGGTGGATTAGGGCGCGGATTAAGGTGTAGATGAATACAGAAAAGGTGGATTAAGGTGCGATACGATATGGAGTACTACATCAATGGTATTTGAAGTGAGTCAGAGCGGATTAAGGTGAATTAAAGTGGTAAGGGGTATAGAGATGATGGATTAAGTTTGATTGGGGTGCGGATTAAGATGGAGAATAATACAAAAAGGGGGATTTAAGCGGATTAAGGTGTAGATTGTTACAATAAATGCTGGATTAAGGTTCGATATGATATGGAGTACTATAGCAATGTTATTTAAAGTGAGTCAGAGTGGATTAAGGTTGATTAAAGTGTGAAGGGTTTAGTACAGGGTGTGTCCAGGTAGGATCGAAAACGAGGTCCCGGTCACCATTCCCGATTTTGATAAAACTTGCTGTAGGTCTAGGCATTAGACCCAGAACAATGTTTTCGAAGTTAGTCTTGCGTAAAAAAAATTTGTTCGCCTGAAAAAAGAATATGCAATTTCGGTACGAAAAAAAAACACTTTTCCGGCAATTTAGCTATTTCTGAATTTTGAGCGCAGCTAGCGAAAGAACGGTGCACTTCTTGGTCGCAATATTTATTCCCCTTAAAGAACAAGTGAAATACAATCTTATGAGTCTATTGTTTTCTTTGCTTGTCGAAGTACTTTTGAAGAAAAAATTACAAACTTGGCAAATCGCACAAAATACCTGTGTTTGAGGAATGTGTTGCTGCAAACAAGTTAAAGTGAGAATAATAAAAATGGGTACATATGAACTTTGATAATTTCGCTCTCTTTTAAAATAATTTTCGTTGTTTTATCGCGCTCCATTTTACACGATAACTGGGCTGAAACGTAAGTAATTTACCAAAAACGCCGAACTTTAAAAATAGTTTTCTCAAGAAGGCCGTTTTTAATTTTTTTTTAAATTTCTCTGATTGAAGTAAAGGACCCATCTATCATTCTGCATAAAAAACGTTGCAATATTTTAGTTGCTAACAAGTTATAATGCGTCAAATGTGAATAAGTCAGCCTAGCGGCCGCGTCGTCCGTTATGTGCAGAAACTCGGATATAAGTTGCTCAAAATACTTGTACGTGATATCATCTCAAATCAGCAGCTCCACACCAACAAATGCGCAGCCAGGTGCCATGGTTCAGTAAGCTTTGTCTTGTGATCAGCCGCTTGACAAACCCGCAGCAGCAGCCGCTCGATGCTGCGGGCGCTCACATTACATGAGTGCCGCTTCGACTGCGGATGAGCTCCGCTTGGGTGCTAAACTACGCTCAGATGGCGAACGAGAGAAGGAATGCAGCATCACTGTGAAAGTTAAAGGCTCTTAAGTACCAACAAAAGCCATATTATGCAATGAAAGCTCTGCCGGCAATTTTGCAGTGAGCGATTCCAGTAGAGCGCTCATGTGTTGCTTTCTCTCTTCTGATGGCCTAAAGATAATTAGGTTCACTCTATCAGCAATATATGACACAAAAGGAAGCCATTGACATCTAAAGAAATGTCTCATGCGTGCTTCCGATGGTCGAACAACTCAAACTGCTGTTGTTCTTTATCTCGTGCCAGGACACTTGTGTCAGCCGGCTATGAAAATAAGTGAGTGCAAGTCTTTTGCTTCATTAAAGTGCCGCTTTTACAATATTGTATTGTTGTATGTCCACAGATATAATATTCAACGCAAGCCGAGAGTTTATCACGATATTTTGTGGTTGCGGGCATAACAGGAGGGAGAAAAAATGCACGCGTGCTGTATTAGAGGCGCTCACTGCAAAATTGCCGGCAGAGCTTTCATTGTATAATATGGCTTTTTTTTTTGATACTTAAGAGCCTTTAACTTTCACAGTGATGCTGCATTCCTTCTCTCGTTCGCCATCTGAGCGTAGTTTAGCACCCAAGCGGAGCTCATCCGCAGTCGAAGCGGTACTCATGTAATGTGAGCGCCCGCAGCATCGAGCGGCTGCTGCTGCGGGTTTGTCAAGCGGCTGATCACAAGACAAAGCTTACTGAACCATGACACCTGGCTGCACATTTGTTGGTGTGGAGCTGCTGATTTGTGATTAAGTCACGTACAAGTATTTCGAGCACTTATATCCCAGTTTCAGCACATAACGAACGACGCGGCCGTTTGGCTGACTTATTCATATTTCACGCATTATAGCTTGTTAGCAACCAAAATAATGCAACGCGTTTTTACACAGAATGATAGATGATGTCTTTGACTTCAATCCGACAGATTTTTCAAAAATTAAAAATGTCCTCTTTGAGAAAACTATTTTCATAGTTTAGCGTTTTCGGTCGATCACTTACGCTTCAGCCCAGTTATCGAGTAAAATCGAGCACGATAAAACCACGAAAATTAATTTAAAAGAGAGCGAAAGTACCAAAGTTCATATGTACCCATTTTTATTATCCTCACTTTAACTTGTTTGCAGCAATATATTCCTCAAACACAGGTATTTTGTGCGATTTGCCAAGTTCGTGATTTTTTTTTTTTCAAAAGTGTTTCGACAAGCATAAAAAACAATAGACTCATAAGATTGTATTTCACTTGTTCTTTGAGGAGAATAAATATTGCGACCACGAAGTTCACCGTTTTTTCGCTATGTGCGCTCAAAATTCAGAGATAGCGGAATTGGCGGAAAAGTGTTCTTTGTGGCCAAAATTTATATATTTTTTTTCAGGCGAATAATTTTTTTTACGCAAGACTAACTTCGAAAACATTGTTCTGGGTGTAATGCCTAGACCTACAGCAAGTTTTATCAAAATCGGGAATGGTGACCGGGACCTCGTTTTCGATCCTACCTGGACACAACCTGTACTACACCCTTCACATTTTAATCCACTTTAATCCACTCTGACTAACATAAAATAACATTGCTATAGTACTCCATATCATATCGCATTTTAATCCAGCGTTCTTGTAAAAATCTACACCTTAATCCGCCTAAATAACCTTTTTGTATTAATCTACATCTTAATCCGCACCCCAACCAACCTTAATCCATCATCTCTATACCCCTTCACACTTTAATTCACCTTAATCCGCTCTGGCTCACTTCAAATACCATTGATGTAATATTCCATATCGTATCGCACCTTAATCCACCTTTTCTGTATTAATCTATGCCTTAATCCGTGCCCCAATCCACCATAATCCATCATCTCTATAGCTCCTCACACTTTAATCCCCCTTAATCCACTGTGACTCACTTTAAATAACATTGCTATAGTAGTCCATATCATATCGAACCTTAATCCAGCTTTCTTGTTATAATCTACACCTTAATCCGCCTGAATACACCATTTTGTATTAATCTACATCTTAATCCGCACCCCAATCAACCTTAATCCATCATCTCTATACCCTTCACACTTTAATCCACCTTAATCCGCTGTGACTCACTTCAAGTACCATTGATGTAGTACTCCATATCGTATCGCACCTTAATCCAGCTTTTTTGTAATATTCCACGCCTTAATCCGCCTTAATCCACCTTTTTGTATTAATCTACATCCTAATCCGAACCCCAATCAACCTTAATCCATCATCTCTATACCCCTTCAAACTTTAATCCACTTTGACTTACTTCAAATAACATTGATATTGTACTACATATCGTATCGCACGTTAATCGACCTTTTCTGTATTAATCTACACCTTAATCCGTTCCCAATCCACCTTAATCCATCATCTCTATACCCCTTCACACTTTAATCCGCCTTAATCCACTCTGAGTCACTTCAAATAACTTTGCTATAGTACTCCATATCGTGTCGCACCTTAATCCACCTTTTTTAATTTAATGTACACCTTAATCCGTACCCCAATCCACCTTAATCCATCGTCTCTTTACCACTTCACACTTTAATCCACCTTAATCTACTATGACTCACATCAAATAACATTTCTATAGCACTCCATATCATTCTTACATTAATCCAGCTTTTTTGTAGTAATCTAGACCTTAATCCGCCTTAATCCAGCTTTTGTATTAATCTACACCTTAATCCGCACCCCCAATCCACCCTAATCCATCATCTCTATACCCCTTCACACTTTAATCCGCCTTAAGACACTCTGTTACACTTCAAACAACATTTTGGGTGTATGTCATGCTGCTTCACACCTTAATTCACCTTAATCCATTCGCTTTATACAACTTTACGCATTAATCCGTGCATTGATCCACCTTAGGCCACTGTGGTTTACTTCAATTAAGTTTGATGTACTACCTCATACTGCTCCATACCTTAATCCACCTTTATCCATCCTCTTTATACCACTCTACGCATCATTCTGCACCTTAATCTGCCTTAAGCCACGGCGATTCACTCCAATTGTCATTGATGAACTTCTCCACACTGCCCCGCACCTTAATCCTTCTTAATCCACTTTGTCTCTATGTTCACATCGAGACAAAGTGACAAACACATGTTTTGCCACTGCAATACCAACGCGAACCGTTTTCAATCGTTTTACAGTTCCACCTTCGCACATTTCAATGCAGTTTGCCCTCTCTTGGAAGCTGTTGAACCAGAACCCCCTGGAGAGTGGCTTCACTGCATGGTTTCACAAGATGGCGCTGTATCTCGAAAACGGCATAACGACCAAGTTTCGTTTCTGCGCATGTTATTCAAAGTTAGGCCTCTCTAATCGATGTTACTTGAAACTTCTTGAAATTCGGCTGATATATTTAGATATAGTGTTTTTAAAACACCACCCATTCAGTTACGGTGGTGTACTGCAGTGAAGCTCTAGAAAACGCTGAAGGGGCAATGTCCAAAATTTCTGGGTATGCATTCCGAAGGCTTTCGGCGGTCGTCGTGGTGGCAAGCTTCCTCGGATGCTTCACATATCTCGTCACCGCGGTGGCCGCCGACGTGGGTGATTAGAGCTAACGAACCGCCGCGGCCCGCTGTTCCCACGGAGGCTTTTCGAGGCTAAACACTACGTGGTGCGGAGAAGGGGCGAAGAAAGAAAAAAAAAAAGAGAGAAAAAGCGAGGTGTAGACGAGAAAGAAAGCGCGCGCAGAAATAACGAGCTAGCGAAAGAAGGCACGTTGAAGCAGCACCGTCGATGCAAGCCAATGAGCAAGAGCCGTCGCTGCCGACGGCAGCGGCAACAGCCACTAATTTGGGGCGCGACGGTATAGAGAAAGCATCATTGTGCGAAAGGGGGTGACCTCCGGAAATCCGCCGCGCGCCCATGATTGAGAACGAAACACCCTCTCCTCCGCGGAGAGCCAGCCACCCTGCTGCGTTTCTGGCCGAACTCTCGCCCTCTCAGGATCTACCCTCGCCTGCGAGCGTTTCGCGCTCACATGGCCGCACAAACAAGCTCGCCGGTGAAACGTTTGGGAAGGAACGAGTTAATGAGTCGTCTTTCTCAGCTAGAGGAGGCGGGAGAGGCAGAAAAACGCCGACCGCCCACCCACCCGCTGTATACAACCGCGAGCTGCGCGCGATAAGTCCGCTGCTCCGTAACGCTGCGCCCTTGTTATCCGCTTGCTCGTTACGGGCTGCCGTAATATGATTGGAACGGCGGCGCGTGGCAGTTGTTGACGAGTCGCCCAGAGGGGGGGGGGGGGTGCGAAAGAAAGAAAACAAAGCGAACATAGAATATCGCATACTAGCCGCGGCGGAGCCTCGTCAACGAGCCTGCCTTGTCAACGAACCGGGCGCGCTCAAAACTAAAAGAACAAGTGGGAGATCCGAGAGTCACGTCGGTCAATGGATGCTAAGTCATGGCAGGAAGCTGTGTTGTTGTTTTTCTTTCTTTTTTTTTTTCTATACCTTCCTTCCGGCTGTCTCTTCGCTCTCTGTCGTCTCGCGTCGCGCCGGTTCTCTTTTTTTTTTCCCCTTTTCGTTCGTTTCACGTCGTTGACACGTCGGGCCGTATATAGTGAAAACAGGCGGCCGCCGTGGTTGACTCGAAGCGGCAGATGCATTCCTCGTGTATATACTCCCGCGTGTCTGTGCTCCGCTTTGGTCCCGGCCAGCACAGCGACGCGGACTGGAGACGGCCGTCGCGAAACGCGAGAACGGCGGGTTGGCTTCAGGCTCGGGAGTACGAAGCGGCCTAGTCGCGCGGCTAATGAAGGAGTTCGATTGAGGAGGAGAGAACGGCGAGCCGGTGTGTACTACAGACGCCTGGTGGCGCGGACCGAGGAGCCCAATTAGGGGGACGACGAGCTGATGAATGAGGAGACGAGTGACGACGCGGTGGCGGCTGAGAAGAAGAAGTGCCTCCTCTTCTTCTTCCGCCAAGAAAAGTTCCCTCGGGAAAGAAAATGAAATAGAAAGATAAAAGCGTGCGTTGGGGAAACGGAAACCGCAGAGCGCCGCGTTCGTCGCCTGTCTCTAAAAAAAGGAGACTGGGATACCGAACTCAAGTGAGAATATAATGAGCTACCTGGAAATAAAAGAAAAACCTAAGGATATACGACTGTAAAGGAGTGGCATTAAACGGCGCTCCAAGACACTTTTTCCTTTCTTTACTTAATGAAAATAACGAAAGCAATGTATAGACTATTCTACGGATGGGTTTCGGTACCGCCATATTGGGCTGTAGCCGTGTCGTTTTGTATCTTCAACAACTAAACTAACTGTGCTATATTAGAGGCAGGCGCATGAAAACATTTGGGTTGGTGCATTCGACGTTTCATGACCTCATTATTAATTCACTCTTCAACATGCAAAAGTAAGAAAACATTCGTTTAACAGCCCAAGCTGGTGGCGCCCATGCAGCTTACGTAAAGCCGTTCATAAGAGCCTTTCCTTTTCCGTTCAAGTGGCGTTTCTGTGACTGTTCAGCGTAACCTACAGGCAGCGTTGCTTCCTCTTGCTAGCGGGTGGAAATATTTGCCGGCACACTTAATCTCGACAGCAGACCTCGATAACTTCGTTTGGTTGCACCCAAGCTGCCATGATGACATCTTCTGGGGACCTACAGCGTGCGGGACATCGCCACTTCAGACCTCCAGACCTACAGATGGATATCTACGGTCCAAACCATAGGTCTCTTTTAGGCTTCATGCAGGAAATTCAGCTGCGCAACCACGTGTGATGCGAAAACTAGAAGCAGCGCGAAAAAAAAAAAAAAAACGACGACAAAAAGGAACAACGTTCTTTTGTCGTGAGTGTCAACGTTTATGCCTGCTCACTTACCCGGTAAGGGTAATTGTGTCTAAAAAAGTACCATGGCAGTTGCATGTTGGAATGTTCCTGCAAGGACATTTGAAGAAACTTCCGTTGAATGGCCCTTAGTGAAAAGTTCTGAGGACTTCGTGAAGGAACTAAGCGGTCTTTGTGTCACTAATGGAAACAGTGTGACGGCGTTTTCTGTAGACGTAGAAGATTTATTTTATTCTCTTCCATGTGATGGTTTGCTAGCCGCTGTGCGGGATAAAATTAGTGAAACAAAAGAACAAGACTTCCAAAACTCAGCAAGCATAAACGTTGACAATTTCATCACGCTTTTAGAATTTTATCTGAATTCAACAGCCGTTAATCACAATGGAACTTTTTATATTCAACGCACCGGCATTTCTATTGGATCATCCATTGCGCCCATTCTCAGTGACATATTTTTATGTAGCGCTGACAACCGTATTTGCTGCGCTGCGTTGAATGACTCACCAGTCACTGGTATTTATCGCTAAGTTGATGACTATAAACCTCATTCTTTTGAAGAAATGTCCGGGGTACTGTTTTGATGACGAAGTCCAAAACATTCTGGGCATTTTTTGGATGCATGGAGGGGGACTGTTATTCATTTTTGAAACACCTAAGAATAATAACATACAGTTTTTGGACATTAATATTTCCTTTATTGCGTCTAATGAGCATGTGTGCTGGGCGTATAGTATACCTAGATCTAAGAAAGGCATCCTTCCGTATGATAGTGCTCATTCCAAGCTAGTAAAAAGGGGAATCGCCATCACTTGTGAACAAAGTGCAATTAACAATTCCTTTGAGCACCAAATGAAGGATAGTCTAAGGCAACAGACTGAATGACTTAAATCATTCGGTTATCCAACTTCCGTCATCACAGGTGTGAGTGAAACTTGGCTACAAATATTGAAACGTTCAGGAAGAAAAACTGCTGAGAAAGAAAAATACAACAGACCGTTTCAAGCGATACCGTATGTTCACAGGTTATCGCATAATCTGAAGAAAGTGGCCAACAGGCACCAAGTCCACCTCGTATTTTCCGCTGCTCGTAAACGTTCAACGCTGTGGCTATGAAAGGTCGAAAACAAATGATATGTACTGCTAGTGCTAAACATGAAACAATATTCACCAAGTGCACCTCTGATGTTGTTTATGAGATACCATTAAGTTGTGGGAGAGTGCACATCCGACGAACTGTGTAATGTTTTAATGATAGGGCCAGGCAACATAAGAACAACGTGAAAAAATCCAAAAAAAGAAAGTGAAATCATGGAAGCATATTTTATTAGTAAAGCTGGAGATAAGTGTGTCAGCGCGGAGTCACTATGTTTAACTACTCATGAGAGATGTTTTCTCGATAAACACCTGCTAGTATAGCAATACGCGTGTCCGCAATCATTGATTCTTCATTCTTTATTCAATTATTACCCCGCTTAGCCCAAAGGAGCTGCAGCAGGGGGGTTACAATGACAAGAAAAACATATCTTCATTGATACAGCACACTTGTTCACGGGTTACAATGACAAGAAGAACACATCCTCATTGATACAGCACACTTGTTCACTTAATAAGCGGTTCCATTCACTGATGGATCGAACAAAAAACGAATTAGCAAATAAATTAGATCTACTACGATATTCTAAAATCTTAAAACAATGATCATTGCGCATTTGTGACGTTTTTTGTGTGACAAGGAGTTTTTGGTGGCATAGCTATAAGTGGTGAATTTTCAGTAAACATTCAGTTGGCAGTACAGCGCAAGTCCTGTTGTGTGTGTTCCTTTTCTGCGTCGTTTTTTTTTTTTTTTCGCGCTGCTCCTGGTTTTCGCGTCATGAACCGACTCGCCCAAATCTATACAAGTTGTCGCTAACACGTGTGATGCGTTCTGACGCCGCAGTGCAAAATAACGCAATTAAAAAAAAAGGGAACACACTTTTTGAGAATACTTCCACATACGCGTCTTCCACACGTGTCTGAAACTCTTAGCATTTCTAGAAAAGCCTTTTCTTATTCACAACAAAGCTTCGCGCGTTCTCATAAGATGCACATGGTATGTATACTGGAAGCGTGCTGACGAACGCCAGCAGCACCGTAACGCTTAGGCGTAGCAGCTGCCGACCTTGATTATTCAAAACTCGACAGTACAGGTATAAAATGACATGTAGAAGAATAAACAACTAGGTTAGTTGGTAATACTTCTTGAACATGTTGAAAACCGCCCCCCCCCCCCAAAAAAAAAAAAAAAGAAAGAAAAAGAAACACGAAGAAGAGAAGATTGAAGGACAGCTCTGTGGTGTGTCTTTGAATCTTCTCTGGTCCGGGTCGATTTTTTTTTCAGTATTTTTGCGCCGTTTTCAATAAGTTTTTAAGGTAAAATTACATGAAAACATCGCCTCTACTGCCTCCACATTTAACTCTCGCTTTTAAGGAGCTGTTGTTTCGGCAAGTTTCCGCTTTTATTTCTAAGCATAGTCTAATAGCTGAGACCAATGGTTCCGTCTTAAATACACAACTGAGGTAGCCGAGATTAATAATCAATAAGAATTTGTTAATGAATATGCAAAAACGGCACTCGAATGAGAGAGTCCTGTGATCAGTATTTTAATATACAGTCGTTAAACGGGTCAAGGTGTGAGTCAACAAAGGTTATCGGCTAAGTTAGGACATAAACCTACAGCTTAGGGACATTGCTCATGTAGTTTATGTACTACATAAACAAGAAGCCGCATAGACCATGGGATGCGACTTATAGTTCACTTAAAATTTAAGAGCCTCGCTTCTTGGTCTTGTCAGTCTTCGCACTGACGCAGATAGTAGACAGCTCAGACAGGTACTCATATAATGTTGCAGCCTGTAAAATTTAAAAAGATCACAGGTGATCTCAAATTCAGTTAATTTATTGGCAATTCTCGTTTGGCACTTATGGAATGAAGGACCCTGTGAGCTTCCTGCAACCTAACGACCAGCATTAAATGCTAACGTTATTCGATACGCTTTTGAGACGCTGAAATTGGAGAACCAGGTCAGCAAGCGTTCTAATTAAAGTGCTCCAACCGCGATATCGACGGCAGCCTCGCGCTACAAGAACGAAAAATTGTTTAATGAACTCCATGCCGGCCTCGTGGACGCAAAGAAAGTAAAGCAAAACGAAATTCACCAAGCAATAGATCACGCATATGCAACCCACTCTCGCGAGTTACTCTCGCAAGCGGCGAAACTCGCTTAGGAAACCAAACGTAAGCAATTGCCCTAATGGCTCTTGATTGAAGTGACAGGGCTTTCTTTACTCCCGCAAATTTTTGCTTGCTGTTTTCTTGCGCGCAAAGTGCTTGCGCCTTCATCAGAACCTCTCTTTACGTCATCGCATCGCGTGGCGCCCCTAGGCGGCGAGCAGTGCACATGCAGCCCCCGAGCCATTAGGGCCATTGTTGACCCAGTGTGGGCGTGCCTCGAGCGACTAGGGTGGCCGCCGCGTCGGCGTGCCGCGTCCAGCTTCATATCTCTCTTTTCTTCCGTTTCCTTTACTTTCTTTTATTTTAACCTGGAAAAATATAAACCGCGCGTGCTGTGCGTGCTGCGCGCGTGCTGTGCGTGCTGCGCGCGTATGTGTGCGGTGCCTGAGCGTGCGTGCGTGCATGCGTAATGCTGATTGGACGAGAGATCCGACGCCTGGCGGCGACGTGACGCGTGGACTTACACAAGTCGTTAAGCGACACGGTCTCTCTCCTTATATTTTTTTTTCCCTTGTCAGTGGCACGAGCTCTGATACTTTTTGCTGCGAATGTCCTCCTCACGACTTTGCTGGCGTCTAGGCTGGGTGACCGAAAAATGACAAAAACTGCCGGCAGAGCTCGCAGACACTGCGTGTTAAGAGAAAGGAGCGCTGCATATAGGACGGGCCGATGTTTTACTCATCGAGAGAGTTCTCCGACTAGGTCCCGCAGTGAGCTTTGTTTGCATATGCTGTTTGCATATGCGCAAACACAGCGATATATAGGCAGGGAGGAGCAGTCAGCAGGCGACGGTCCTTGTGTGGCCCAAGGGCGTTCCGCCACCAGCACAGAAGTGGGCACACCACGGTGTCGGGAACCATCAAGGCGCGGGGCGGGGCGGTGGCGACCGTGCTACGTGTAGCAATAGATGGACGGCGGGAGTGAGTGTGTTTCTTCCGTCGTGGACTGGCGAATTCAAACAGGCGGGGTCGCGCAGCGAAATAAAAGACGAATAATCGCTCTCGTGATGCCGCGCATTACTCATGTCTACCTCTCCTCCTCCTCTCCAGAAGCTTCAGTGACGGACCTTTCCTCATCGCTGAGCGAGTGAGTGCCGGGCGTGCGCAAATAGCTTCGAAATATGCGCGCAGTTGCGAGCTGGGTGTGAGTTATCTCGGCTGAAACGTGCCGAACACACGCATGCACACACCGGCAAACGGAGGCAAACCACAGCGCTCGTTTTCTTTCCTTTTTTTTATATATATAACTGCTAGCGTATGCGTGGAACTTACACCTAAAGTAGGCATATTTGCCGGGCGCAAGGGCCGTAGCGTGGAACCCGCCGTGTCAGCTGTTGACGCCGTTTGCAAAATGCGGTGTGCAAGCGGGCGGAGCCGGTGAGGGCACGGCGGCAGGTTTTGAGTAATGAGCCGGCACTATAGGGGAAGGAGCGACAGGCACGCTTTCCTTCCGAATGTTTGCTCCCCCGAGCTGAGCCAGTTTATGCAGATTAGAGTATCGACGACGGTATTTACCCGCAACGGCGGAAGCACGCCGCTTCTGCTGCGATATCGGTCCGCATGCATGGTTGAGGGAGCGGAGATGCGAGCAGCGGTAGACGCAAAGCGCTATTTGAATTTGATATGACATCGTTCGCCTCGCACGTGGCTTCCTTTCGACGCCGTGTTCACTTTATATTTCACTACCTTCTTCAACGACTTTTTATGCACTTTCTTCATTACGACTGGCCGCTGCGATTGCCTTCGATTGCTCGGTGAAAGCGCGCTTGACTTTTGGTTCCTTGGCTTTTTCCTTAGTTTCTCTATTCATTCCGGCTTCCCGTTCCTAAAGTGCAGAATGGCAAACCCGATGGAACCTGGTTAACTTCTGTGCCTCCGTATTTCTCCCGAATTCTCATAAGTAAGGTGCTAAAACGATTCACATGCAGGCACACACGAACTAACAAACAAAACATAAAGCAACGAGTACAACATCCTGGCGCAGTGATACAGTATACTTCTATGCGCCTGCTATCAGCGCAGAGTCTGTGTCGGCGCTTTCTCATCATTAACAACAACATCAACAACTCTTTCTCCAATTACTCCTGCCTTTTGCTAACATGACGCCGTATTTTGCCTGCGAATTTCCCATTTTTATCACGCCACGTAACTCTCTACATACCTATCTTTGCACGTTGTTGGCTTAAGTTCTGAATCGCATCTTGCAAACTGTTGATGTAGAGAATCCGGATTCTGTACTGAATGTCCAGTACACGACATAACCTAAGAGAGAGAGAGAGAGAGAGTGGTTGTTTTATAATTGAGACGATGTATTTCTTGCAGTGCACTACATATATCTTTTCATTTTTGACCAAGGAGGAGAAAGAAGAGAAACGCAGAGAGGTCAACCAGACAAATGTCTGGTTTGCTACCCTACGTTAAGGAAAAAATGATTAAGGGGTGAAATAAAAGGAGCGTAAATGACATGCCATTTAGCACACATTCATTATATCTTAGTTTGGTGCAACAATAGCCTATACATGAACATTGGGAAATATCCACGCCGCATGCTTATATTGGGCATCCTTTAACCCTTTCGTATAGCGCAGCCGGCTGTGTAGGCAAGGTGGGAACTGCAATGCAGGCGGAAGTCACGCGAGGGGCGCTTATGATAGCACACACCCACAGAGCTTGCGTACATTGAGCGCACCACCTGGAGCGAGGTATACAGTCGCATCACTAGAGATCGTACTCGCAAGCTGCAACAAGCCGCCGAAGCACGTGCGTGGGTGCAAGGCTCAGTACATTCGGGGCATTCATTAAGAGCAACATCTGTGTTGAGAAATTCATGTTCGACATCCCCATTTCACCCATTTTCGAGGAAAATGGGTGAAATCCGAGGACAGTCGACAATTCACTCACCGCACAGTTCTCCAACTGCACCATCCTCGGTCATGCTTGCCAGTGTTCTAGAGCGTTCATTGTCAAACAATTTTTTTTGTTATTTATCTCTTTCTCCGTGCGTGTGCGTCACAATATGCTCCTAATTGCTTGGTGGTATATCACTACATGCCATAAAGGCAGTCTTTATCAAATTTCACCCAAGAACAGGACGCAATATACACTCATCTATAGGAAAGATGATCAATATATGGATCTATGCCCGTATTGTTATTCCATTAGTTGAGTTAAATGTTTACGTACGAACATTATTTTCATCCTCAGTCGTTTTATTTCTGCATTATGCTGAAATTTACAATATTGATATTACTTTGATGAGAAACATCGCGTCCAATTATTGTCAATATTTGCCCAAGAAGGGCAGTATTGTGCTGATAGTG
Source organism: Rhipicephalus sanguineus (assembly GCF_013339695.2). Taxonomy (NCBI): domain Eukaryota; kingdom Metazoa; phylum Arthropoda; class Arachnida; order Ixodida; family Ixodidae; genus Rhipicephalus; species Rhipicephalus sanguineus. The sequence continues at coordinate 89,252,864 of NC_051177.1, forward strand.
CTACGAATTGCCTTCAATCTATACATTAATTTTGCATACTAATACTTGTATCTGCAGCAAATAACCATTTACGATCATCATACGCATGCCATGTGTCTATATGGCCAATTCCAATCTAATATTATTTTCATATGCCGTACGTCGCTGCTCGTGCCGTAAGAGAGACAAACAGACGCACCAAGGGGAACAAGAATTATAACATAGCTTGCAGCAACAGAAATAGCTATGCAAAAATAATATCACTCGAAAGTTACAAGTACAAACAAGGCGTATAAATTCCTTTACATGCAGTGTTGTGTTTTTGGTTTTGGCAGCACAGGCTTCAAAGATAAGTTGAGCAACCATGTGCCTGCATCTTCCTTGTCGGTTCCTCCCGCCACGTGCTGTTGACGTCTGGGACGGTAGTGAGATAAGAGTGGCTGAATTCATGGAAGCTATAGATACTAAGGCGCGAAGACACGGAAGCAGGATGCGCTACTCTTTTCATCACCGGTCGTATATAGATATACACATGCAGTCATCGGCCACGGTTTTTAATATGTTTTTTTATGAGCACCGGATAGGAGATCACGTACATTGGAGCGCAGCACTAATGCTTGCGAGTCTCCTCGATTAATACCCTCAGTCGACCGGACCGGTTCGCAGCAGACCAATCATGTTGCATAAAGAACCCTTGAATCGAGCACGTTTTTTCGCAGAAACAGAGCTATATGTTACAGTTTTTAACCAAAACTACAGTCATTCGACAGCCTCTGAATGCCCTGCTGAGTGCGTGGTGCCAAGTCCATTCCTTCCGACTACTCATGCTCTTTCACTTTTTCAGCTCACCATGCCTGATTATAACGTGTTTTGCCAGTGCTTACATGTAATTCAGGGACAGGTCGTCTTGGTTACACAGCTGCAACGGTTTTTTTTTCTTCTTTACACGCTATAGAGATGAGCGTGCGCTTTATCTACGCTGACGTCAAGCGACATTAACAGTATAACCTAGTCACTCAAGTTTGTAGCGCGTATGTCGAATTTTGGAAGTCGCGTGTGCAGCGCGGTCTGTGCCAACGGCAATAACATTCGACACGCTTTTGCAGCACCGCTTAATGGGGTATTTCAATTCTCAACAAATTACTATACCTAGTCGGTTCTGCAGTTTAGAATGGCCGGAGCATCTGAGAGAGGTAGTGGAAGCTCACATACATGGGGACGAAAGAGAAGCAGTGACATGCGAATGAGCCCTTTTTAGACCATTTTTCGCGTGTTGGAGCCGGCGTGAGCTCCAACGTGACACAATCGTCTCCGCATATATACCGCAAGAGGCGTACAAAGCCCCTCTAGCGGAGTGGATATGAGAGACAGCGGGTTCGAAGTAAATGTTTTAAAAAATGCATGTACCTTCCGTGTGATAAGAAGAAAAACACAGGCACGATGAAGACACAGAGCAAGCTGAGCTTCGCACCATACACTCTAAGCCGAAAAGGACTAAAATGGGGTATGGCATTGGTCCTTCAGGGGACTAAATGGGCTGCCACAGATTTTGAACCATTTTTGGACCAACTGCGGGAGTAACTACAGGGGTTCAACTTTTACTCTCTAGCACTTACTCCAGGTGGTTTAAACGTTGGTCCTCGTAGAATGCTCCAGAGGGTCTAACAGTTGAACCGTCTGGTCTAACCGAGAAAAAAAAAAAAGATGGCGATTCTTCGCTATGTCGGCGTAATTCTTGGTATTTCTAACTGAATCAGCATTGAATGATGCATTATTTGCGGCACAGACATACACCACACAGACACAGTGCACAGACATACAACCACACACAACTATTGCAATCTAAACACCACACATACCTACCGCCCGCGCTATAGTATACACAGCTGAAAATCAACCATCGGCTATTTATAGGCACAGTATCTTGACCTCCTATGTGGTGCTGGTGGCAGACTTCTGTTCGAAGTAATAAAACAATAAACATTCGCAGCGTAAGTGTAAACTTTCGTGGGCTCAATGGTAGCACCGCAACACACCGATCTTTTAATATGAACCCGCCGGACGTTTAACCCTCCTTTCAGTCAGCGAATTCGAATTATCAGCTGGTACTCTATCGTGTCGGCCGAACCAGCGTTAGCAATGCTGGTGCACAAGTCCGTAAAATGCACTTATGCACACACAAGCATAGAAGCGGCACTTATGCAGGAACGCCGGCGAAGCAGTGAGGCGTATCGCCGATGCCGGCTTCTTGCCGACAACGTCGCTAGGCCTTTACGAGGAGCACGGTTATGAGTTAAACGACCGCTGGCGATCACAACATGCGTCTCCTGTGCATTTTTCGTTGTCGTTATTTTACATACAAACGAAAAATAGATGTCCGCTGTCGGCGGCGTCTTACAGAGTGATGTAGATGTATGTATACCTACAACGACGAGACGGCGCGCAGGCACGGTTCTTTCACCGTGCTCGTAAGTCGCTCGCTGTACACCGCCGGCCGCACGTTGATTCGTATCGGCGCTCGCCTTCACGCTAGATGTTTGACAACAGTTGTCGCATGGAGAGAAAGACACAGATTGAACTGTACTTTATTCCAGAAGACATCATTCACCGTGAAACAAATTCTACGCAACGTTTCTTTCACCTGCACCGGCAACGAACTCTCACCGGCCGCCGGCCGGCTTGGTGCCGACGACGTAGCGAAGCCTACTTCACTCTGCGGGAATACAACCTCTGACGAACAGCTTACTTTTGTTAGCGGTGGCAGTGTTCTTCGTAGTTCTTCCCAATTCGGTACATTGAAGCGAGTTATCCGAGGTGTCCGGGCTCGAAGGCTTGCACTTGTTTGGGTCCGGCAGCTCGTAAAGAAGAAATGTGGGTGAGCGCTCTCGCTCGCTGTGTGCGCCGGCGCGAGTTGAACTTGACTCTCATAACTGCTTCTATTCGTTGTAATAGTGCCTCGCTTTCACTCTGGCGTGTAAGCCATATAACTCGTGATCGTGCTAGCCGACAGGGCCGAGAAGTGCAGCGCGGCAGCAGGCGATCGGCGCGCAGTTACACCCCCCGTTGGTCCCCTTCTTGCCGGGCGTTTGCGCACGACACGCACTGTCTCGCATTTACACCCTGTTGGACGAACCGTTGATCCTTTGGTTTAACGACTGCCGTTAGTCCAATTTTGCCCAGTTTCGGCTTAGAGTGTAGCACTGGGCGAGTTAAAGCATAGGATAAATAAAGCATAGGTTAAAGCATCGGGGGAAGCTAGCTAGTGAAGATGATATCATCGGAGGTGACAGGCCACTGCAACCGCGTCTTTTGCGCGATGTTGTGTGATATAGCTAAGGGACGTGTCAGTTCTGCTTTTAACTTACAAAGGTTCTAACCCGAGGCCATGGTACTATATCGTCGTTTTCCCATGTACTCAAGAGGCAGCTGGCAGCACCACTGGAGGGGGAACGCCTGTAGAGGTATAGTTGTCTATAGACATATACTATGCGGATGAGAACATAGATATGCGGGGATGGGTATATGGGGGCTTCAGTTTCTCGCGATAGCGCGCAGCATCGGGGGTCTTTCGAGTAATGGGTTCCATCAGGCAAATTGTGTTTCTGAGGGTTGAGAATCGACACGCACTCGCTTCTTCTCCCCGTGTGGGGACACGCGCGCGTAAAATAACGGTGGTCGCGAGCCGCATTTATTTGCTCGGCGTATACGTTACTCACCTTCGTCCTCGCATCCTCAACCCCCCTCCTCCCACCCTGAAGACCCTTTTTGCTCGCAGCGTCCATTTCCTTCGCTCTGCGTCAAGAAAGGCCGGTCGATCCTTATACGCGGAATTCGGCGCAGCAGCGCGTGGCGGCATGTGTCTCGTGTCCGGCTCAATGCGACGTAGTGGGGCTTTCAGGGAAATGGAGACGGACTGATGCGATCTGCCACAGGAAGCATAGCTGCTACCGCGGCATGCTTGATGTCTCCCCCTCGCGCCCATACAGGACCCTGTATTGACAAAAACATCTTGCGCTGTAAATGTTCCGAAGAGAAAATTTCGGCCAATCGTGATGTTAGGCATATTATTAGCGAAGAAGGCTAACCAATAGCAAAGAGCACTTAAATGAGTACTGACACGATCTTGAAGTGCAGCAAAACGGACGTTTTTGGTTTCCTTGGCATGTAGTGTTAACGCTCTCCCCACACCGCATCCGGGAAACGCGTATAAATATTTAAGTTTGATTTTAAAGTTTTCATCTCCCAGCCTGTGCAAGGCAGCTTCGCCGCATGGAGAGCCCTATGACGTTTCAAGTCAGCTCACTTGGTTTGCGAAATCTGGGTTCTGCATGCAGCCTAAATCACAGAAATCGCTGTCGGAGGCACTAGACGACAGTTCACTCATCATGAACCACGTTCGACTGACAGCAAAGTACAGCAGGTGCATATTTCGTGGGTTGCAGTCTGGTGACGTCACGGGCAGACTTGACACGTCACTATGAAGCCGCCCTCTCGAAACCAAAACCGAAACTGCTGGTTGAAAGAAGCGGTATTAAAAATATATGCAATGCATCCCCAGGCACCACGACACTCTTTTTAGGGCTCTCGACACCCGTGCTTTCATTTAGAGCAACAACCCGAAAAATTTTAAAATTCATGTCAGTACTCCTTTAAGAGTTCGGCCCGACGCTGTTTACCTCGGTGTATATTGAGGACAAAGTGTGGCACACTGTAGCAACTATGTCATCCCGGCTCTCTTCGTCCGGCCTGTGAGAGGTCGGCCTGCTTTCTGCTTACAGTTGACGCCGCGCCCTACACTATATAGCACCAAGTGGTCTGCATGACCTTGTAAGAATCTTGATGGCCTTGTACTAGTTCCTTCTCTTCGTTTATTCCCTGCACCTCTCCCAGCGCAGGGTAGCAAAACGAACATTGAGATCTAGCTAACCTCTTAGTGTCTGCCTGAATTCTCCTATCTCTCTTTGTCTGTGCTAACCTATAAAGTGCCGTTGTCGCGCTTCCATGCTACGGGCACACTCACGGAGCGAGAACACGCAAACAAGAAAAAAAATGCAGCGGGTATAAAAAAATTGGAGGCGACCTAATCATTTACAGAGGCGTCTAGTAGTGGAAATCGCACCTCGGCGTTCGTGTGCCACGGTGTATTCTTTGGGTTAACATTCTGCTTGGTCGCACTGCCAAAGCGGATCTCAGATGCCACGTAGGATGAAGCGCGTAGTTGAGATCTGCTCCGCCAGGTGCCGCAGCGTGGCAGGTGCTTACAAGAAAACCGCCTGCTATTTCAATGAACTCGTTCAGCTAATTTTCATTAATTATACCGACAGTTAATTAGCCGTTATCTTAAGTAAATGTTCCCGATATCATACGTATCCAATATAACTCTTTAACTCGAAGCAGAACCATGGACTTTGTCCCAGTTTTTTTTAAGCGCACTTTACGAATATTCGGAAAACCGTAAGTATGGCTTTCGACCGGAAGTGGTTGGAAGAGAAATTGTCACTGGTTGCTCGTTCAATAATAATAATGTCCGCGCCATCGACACGTGCATCCGTCGTAGACATCGTCAGTTTCAGTCATTCCGCAAGAGGTTGACCGGCCTACTTAACGCCTTCGCTTTATTTCTCGCGAGAAAGACACCGGCAGGCAGCAGCGATCTTGAGTAAGCGGCGGCAAGCCCCTCCGAAAAGCCATTTCTTGTACGTACGTCAGATCGCGCGAGCGCGCTCGCCGCCTCATTACCGCATTTCAAACACCCTCGCCTCGCCTTCACGGGCTTCCGCTAATTGCCATCAGGACACGGCGTTTCTCTTAGCAGAGTGGGAAGAAGGTTCTCGTTTCGCGAAGTTCCGTTTCCTGCCGTTCTTACCGTATATACTTTTCGTTTTTTTTTTTCTTCGTTTTTTTTCTTTTGCTTTAGCCTCCAAATGGCTGTTAGCAGCTGAAGCGGATCTTCGTTAAGCCAGGCCCCCAAAAATCAGGCGCCGTATAACAAGCGACAGCTGGAGCGGCTTTCGACAAGACTGACAGTCGTCGTCGTCGCCTGGCGCGGTGCGCTAATCAAAGGAAACTACAAAACAAGAAACACGAATGCACGACGCGGGGAGAAGGGTCTACGGTGGACGTACGTTGGAAACCCACTGCTTTCCTGCTGCGGACATTGAGGGCTCAGAAGGAAAACAAAAAAGCTTTGAAAGCAAGGCTTCTCGCTCTCACTCGCGAGAGCGGGGTCACCAATTCAAGTGAGGACCCTTTGAAGTTCGCCGTCTTCTGCATTCTTCACTAGTAAACGCGCGCATTTCGGTGAAAAACCGTCGCTACTGCCGCGAGCCTTCAATACGAGAAAGGCGTGAACGGCCTATACAATATTTGAAGCATGCAGGGTTTTGTTAATGTCTAATTTTGAGTAGAAAACGCGACGGTTTTGCTGCTTGGGATGCCACAGTGACTTTCCGTATAGTTACGGTTTCGTGCTCCTTCAGGTTCTCTATAACACGCATCAAAACGTTAGCATAAGCTTGTTTTTTTCTTTTCTTGCCGTTTCGCCTTCTCGTAAGTGTGCTGTCGCCGGTGGTGGTGAAAAGCGTTTATTTACAAGGAGAGGCGTGGGACCTCTTTAGAGGTTCCTACAGACTAGGTGGAGTCTCTATTCCGGGACCCCATTGGTTGAAGCCGCCGCCCTGGCTCTCTGTACCAAGGCCTGTTGGGCCTGAAGGTCTGAGCAGCCGAGCAGGGCCGCCTCCCAGTCCTCCGCTGTCGTGAACGAAACTCTCAGTACCTGTCTCTTGACCTAACCAAATATTCTATAGTTGCCTGTCACGACGTGTGCCTGGACATCTTTTTTGCGTGCTTAGCTCGTATGTATGGCAGAGACCACTGCTAGCTCCCTATCATCCCAAGTATATATAAACAGCTTATAGGCGCATGGCCAGGCTAATAACTTCAGCCACCATTAGAGCATTTCCTCTGACGCATTAGCGCGGCGACCACTAAGTGGTAAAGCAGCAATGTGCTAAGTTGTGTCATCCCTTTTTTTATTAATGTACAATGGTGAAGCCTGCAGTCGCCCCAATAATGCTATTAGATCAGAGAGAAAAGGTGTTGCAACCGATCAAACAAAAAAAGTAAGAGGGGTGAGTGGGTGAAGGATGGTGCCCGTGAGGAAGTTATTCCCGTTTCGGAGCGAGGAAAATAAAAATAAAATGTTAGCATCTACGAATCGCGACGATTGCTCTGTGCGTCAACGCAATCACTGCAGAGGTCTCAGAAAGAAAGCCCATTTCTTTTTCCGGCGTTCGCGTGTTACGAGGGTGAGGTGTGCATAGCTGGTCCCGGCTCAACGGTATAGGTTTCTTTTTTGTTTTTTTGTTTTTTTTTCTGTGGCGTAGTGGGAGTTGTGGCAGGGGGGTGCCTTCGCACGGGCCATAGCCTTGCAGCACGGCCTGTCATCGCAGCCATCAGGAGACCAGTCATCACGTACGTCCGGGAGGGTACGAAACCGTTTTCCCACGGCTAAGCGCTGATCGCTCAGTCATCGACTGCTCTGTGCGCTTCTTAGTATATTTTTTCCCCTGTCTCCTATGTTCTGTCTCCTGGTTTTCTACTGGCTGTGGCACGCCTTGCGATACAACGCCGTAGCGCAGTAGGCCCGTAAATGGTCGGTTGGAAATGAATTCCTGAAAGTCTATAACCGCGCAAAAAAAGAGGGGGTAAAAAAGTGGCATACAAGATTGCACATCATGACACCACGAGCAACGGATGTTTGCTGGTGTTCTTGCAACAGAGCTTGTTTTTCTTCTTGTCAGCGCCTCTCTGGTCTCAGACTGCAGGTAAACCGGTCGTCTCGCGAAAACATGAGCTTCGGCACTCACTTTCCTGAAGTTTTCTTCAAGCTCTTTGTTCCTCTGCACTATAAGTTATGCACGCACTTTCTCTCTCTTTATCTTTGCGGAGCATTTCGAAGCCAATATCTTGGTCCAAGCTCCTAATTAAGAGCAGCGCTCGTATTAACAAAAACTTTCCTACGCTAAATATTTTCGTATGTGTAAATACCAGCCAACTGTGATGACGAACGTATTATTGGGATGAACCTCTAGTGACAAATACCAGATGAACGCGCATGAGATGTGCAGGCGGGACAACTGCTGGATATGGTCTTTGTGGTCTGCCACAAAGAAAATGTAGACGCGCAAACCATAATCATGTGAAGGGACGAAGTGCGTCAGCAGATATTCGGTCCTTTCTTTCGAGAAATAAACACGTTAATTAAATTTTTCAGCACGATAGGACGCGTCACGTGGCTCTTAATCATGCGTATATGAATAAGGAAAGGCTTTTAATGAATCACCTGCTAGAGCGCTCCCTTTTGTTGTTCTGCATGCTTAACTTCGTCCGTGTCTCGGAGAGCTCAACCGTACCAGTAAGAAAGCTTCAAAGGCCTGTCTTGTGCTTATAATTTTCCGCCATACTTACGTGAACGACCGGGCGACCGCGACGCGGAAATTGGCAAGGTGTTCTATACTGTAGCCGTCACAGGAAAATGACGTGTAGTTTACCTTTACTAATCGAGGGCCGCTGCAACGCTCTTGAAGCCACGCACGCAGACTCTCTTCGTGACGACCATTCGCGCACATTCATCTTCTCAACTTCTTCCCAGATGTCGCTAGACTCGCGGTAGAATGTTAGGATCGGCTCGCAGCAACGAGGCGCTGTTTCGTAACTCGGACGGCTTCGGTTTCCAGATCGTTTGCTTGTTCGAAGGTCGTTACCTGCGCTATACATATCAAAGAAATGTCATTGACCATGCATTTATGCTCGGGCCATAAAAGCGGTCGTATATTTCGTTTTCTTAGCTGCTCTTTTTTATTTGCTTCTATCAAGCTCGTCTCTTGTAGTGGCAAAATAACGACGAACGGAGGGACCGGACGTTGAGCAAAGAAAGATGAGTGTTCATTCATCGAAGACGGGGAGGTAAGGGGGGTGGGGCAGTCGGGATCGCCCAGCCACGCGGCATGGGTGCATCAACTCGTGGTGCCATAAAAAAAACATGAAGGGGAACAGGTTCATTTTCCCTACCTAAGCATCCTGCGGTTCTATCGGTGGCGGTTTGCCCCTTTGAAGGTCGACGAGAGAGGAAGAGAACACTTGAGTTCCAGGAGACCAGGTTGCCCACCACGGCACGCGGAGAGAGAGAGTGCGCTTCTCCGGCTCGGAATGTAAAGCAGCCGCGCTCGTCATTCGAGGGGTTGGGGCAGATGTGGCGCTGCTGTCGGCGTGCCTCTTTCGAAGCCCTCACGGCAACACAACAACAGCAACAACGACTACAGAACGGCGTACACGGCGGCACGAGCCCGCACACCGATAAATGCGCTTACTGCGTTCTTGCGCTTCCTCCTCTACAGAGCCGCAGCCGAGACATGCCGGGCAGGGATGAGAGGGAAGTGCTTATGATTTCGGCGTCTCTGTACACCTAAAGTGCCGGCCGAATGCCTCGGCGCCCGCCGCTACTACAACGCTGATGTTGGGAGATGGAGGAGAACGAGTAGTCCTGGCGGGTTGGGGAAAGTTAGAAGAGCAAGGAGCCTGTTGCTAATGGAGATTCCCCTCTCTTTTTTTTCCCTGCGACTCGTGCGGGCGGCGTGTTCCACTCGAGGTGTCTGTTTTACGACTGACGGCGACGAGAAACAGCACGAGAGGAGAGGAGGCCGAGCCGCGGCCTTGCGTCCGTGTACTCGTCGCCGTCGTCATCGGCGGGCCCTTTTTCGAGCGGCCACCGCCTGGCGCTGCCGCGTATTCTTTTTTCCCTGCGGTTTGAGTGCATTCTCGTTGACTGAAACCTCGCGGCGCCGTCGAGTCACCCGTTTCCCGCCGCCGGGGACCCGCGGCGCGTCACTTAGCCTGAGTGAACATCCTGCTGGCTCGCCGATCGGCCGCCCCCGCCTGTTTCTTGTTTTCCGAAGCGCGCGTGCATGCTTCTCCATCGGCTGCCGCTGTGGTTCCCGAGTGGTCGCCCGCACGTGGTCAGACTTCCTCCTCGCCCATCTCTTGTGCAGGAACCGATCGGATCGTCGTCCTTGCTGTTGTAGACGCGTCGGTCGATTTCGTGACCCACTTATCATTGCTGCTTCTGATAGAGATGCTGATGCAAGAGGTATAGGCAACGATAGCCTGGCCATGAGTGTCGTGTCGCATAATGTAGCAAACGAAGGTTCGAAAGCAAAAGACGCACTTTAACGAAACTTCGGCTTTATTTGGATTAAGCCAAGAAAGCTGCAGCAGAGGTTCGATGTGTGCACCGAAAGAAAACATTTCAGGGGCGTTAGGTGTCAGAACTGCAATATGATTATGAGTGGGAGGATCCAGATTAATTTTATGCCACCAGGTGTGCATTAGCATGCACCTAAATCTAAATACACTAGAGTTTCTGCATTTACGCCGCCCCCTCTTTCCCTCTAAATAGGACCACCGCATGCAGCACCCCACCCGCGACATTGAGCTAAGCAGTGTAGCGCCTAGCAATAAGCTACCTCGGCGCGTGAGATGAGCTGTCGAAACGTCGTCAACCATCGCCTAAATGTGGATGGCGCAACGTTCTAATAATATTAAGATTGTTTCCGCGGTACCTGACCTGTTGCTTCTGTATTCGTCCTTCAATTTCGATAAACGCTGCCAGGTATAAGCTCTTAACTTAAAACCATATATCAGCGTTTCAAGAAAAGAGCTTGAGAGTGACGCAATAGCAAAATTTATTCCTGCTTCGACATATTTTCACTATTACAAATAGCTGTCGTTTCCTGCGTAAAAGGAATCAACAGCGGGACAACGACAACAGACCCATAGCCGTTCACTCGCAGAAACCAGAATGCTTTAAATGCGCTACGTTTCCCAGCAAAACACGGTCAGTGATTTGAGAGTGTATCGTTACGTGCCACCAACAGTCCATCACTCTTGGTCCTGGGAAGCGCAGAGTGGAAAGGAACGAAGCAAAACAGATGAAGGGACGATCGGGGAGGAGGTTCATTTCCTGTACGGTACTCCGTGCCCAAACATATTCGTGTCCACACCAAGAAGTCCGCACCAGGCGCACGCGTCAAACGCATGGCCTTTGATGCAGGACGGATAGCATAGAAATCGTTTGCATATGCAGGCAGCAGCAGCAGCAGCAGCAATGGGAGCGGGGCAACCCCCCTGTGTAAACACGGCCTCCCAACCGCCACATGCGCTGGCCGGCGTACGTGTCGGCTAGAACCTTCTGAAGCGGCGGCGGCGGCAAGGAAAGGGCCTTCGCAGCGTTCATCGCCAATTTAGCTTCCCCTTGAACAGCGAACTTGCCGGCGATCCGTTTCCGGGAACACGGCTCTTCGCTATCCCAAACGGCGGCTTTCAACGCGCACTGCTCGCGCCGCCGACACACAACCGCCTGTGGCCGCGCGAAGGCGTGCGTGGTCGTGGAGGAGGCAGCGGTGTTGTTTACCCTCCAGGAAAGGAGTCCTCGTAAAATGGGGGTGGGCCTGCACCGATGAAAGAAGAGCCGGCAGCTGCTGCAGGCCGCCGTTTCGCGGGCGCCGACGTCGTCCTATATGCGCATCGGCGGTGGTGCGCGTATTTGGGATACCCATACAACTCGGCGCGTCCTTATTACGAGCTCCGAGGCGAAAACCGCGGGTGAGCATTCGCTCTTCGTTCGTCGGCTGAGGCGGCTGCGCCGATACCAACCCGTCGGCCTATCCCCACGCACGCATATACAAACGCGCGCGCAGTCATTTGCTTGCAAGGGAAAGTGCTCTTAGAAGAGAAAATGCAGTGGGGATATCTTGGCCGGCAGTGCTCGCCGCAACTGTTACGGGTCATGCATCGCCACTTTGCCGTGAATAGTGTGAACGAGCGAGAAAGAGAGGACAAAAATTCGGTTTGCTACCCTACAGTGGGGTGTAGGAGAGGAGAACGTAAAAATGTTGGAGGGAAATGAAGGAAGGTGTGAGAAGAAACAAACAGAACTCTTGTACAGAACCACTGCAGTTCACAGCGCGAAAAACAGCTCACGCACTTTTTTTTTTTTTTAATTTGACTCCCTTGTGCAGGTTTGCTGTCAGTGAGCGGCAAGGACAGTGTGCTCTTAACCATCGGTTACTGTAGCTTGCGAGATCGGTAAATCGTAAAAACGATTGTTCTGGCAAATGTTCGTCATTATACGAGCTGCAGCGCGGCGGCGAGCGTTTTGTCACCGTGCTCCGCATCAACGACGCTCGCACATGACATACTGTCTCCTCTCAAATCAACCTGATAACAACGCCCTCTCATAGCTTGAGTTACATCGAAACAAGCAAAGTTTACGAATGCGGTGGGTACAGGCCCGTACCCAGGGGGTGCCCCCCCCCCCCCTGAAATTTTTATGATACATGGTGTTTTACCGAAAATAAATAATGAAAATGTGCGTTTTTCTCAAATAGTCAAGACTTTCAGCAAGCGCCCCCCACCCCCCGGAAAAAATTGGCTACGGGCCTGGGTGGGTATAATATTTCGTGTATGTATAACTGGACATCGTCCACCTAACGAGCAGTCGCCATGGTTGCTGACCCGAAAGACGTCCGCGGGTTCTATCCTGAATGGGGCGGTCGCATTTCGATGGAGGCGAAAATGGTAGAGGCCCGTGTACTGCGCGATTTTAGTCCACGTTAAAGAAGCCAAGATGGTCGAAATTATCTAGAGCCGTCTACTATACGTCTCTCATAGTTGAGTCGCTTGGCGACGTTAAACCACATAAACCAAACCAAACCGTCTCATTATCCATCCATCCATCCATCCATCCATACATCTATCCATATCCTACCCGGCGTTATAAAGTAACGTTCTTAAAGAATCGAATACTGCTTCATCACTCCATATTGTTCGCGCTTACAAAAGACAATCTGTGATTTCTCGCTCAATAAAGGGCCATTTCTCTGATTAAAACGGGGCACCACAGAAGGAATCGTACAGTTCATTGCGTCGGCCATTATGCGTTCGTTCCCTCCCTCTCCCCCCTCCCTATCTATTTCTCCCTTTCAGATGCACTTTCGGCCTCCTCATTATTCCGAGTAAAACAACAGTAATGAACGAGCTCTATAACGAGCGCACTTGCGGGGATTTATGGCCTCGAGTCCGTTTGTGAGGCTCAGTATATCCGCGACCTTATAGCGCAGCTGTGGCATAATAAAAAGCGAGCTTACGGCTGCTCCGCTTGTCTTGTATGCCCGCTTATTTTTCATGCCACTCAGGCAACAAACCCTCTTGTATTTCTGACAAACAGGTTGGCGGAGAACGACAAAAATAAATCATTGCGCGCGCGCTCAACCGGCGAGAATCCCACGTTCGTGCGTGGCCTCAGTCAGCTTTTGTCTCTCGCTGATAATGCGACAGCAGCGCGACAATGGACTTTTTTTGTTTTCTAGTCTTCCGGCGCTCAGTTCTACCAACGCTCGGGTTGCGATGACGCGATTTCTGGCCACAAGAGTGGCAACGCTGCACTTGCAAGGCCATAAATTAACGGTTGGTGTCGCGCATCCGGCGTTATAATTCATAGCTTTGCATATAATATATGTAAAAAATAAAAAAAAAGAAACCTTGGAGGATGCTTGAGCTTCGCCTTCAAGAGTAGAACGCGATAGCATATCGGGCCTAGTGCGCATCGCCCTCTCAATTGCTAGTCTATAGCTTCGGTTTTCGGTGGATGCCTCAATCGTTCCTCAAGGAAACGAACGTTTGTGCGCGTAATATTGACCGCTTCAAACTATCCGATGTCTACTGCAAGTACAGTTGCGAAGTGCGCGCTACGCCATATAATTCTTCGATAAATCAGCAAAGGGCCCACTGCGCGTCCGTAAGGCAACACGTGAACCTACGCAGTTGCTCACTTTGTTGATGCTTTTGCTGCTGATGATTATTAAATATGTGTGAGCGCTTTCTAATGGGTGGGCCTTTAAAGCACCCGCTCGTTGCGAAATTCAGATGTTTTGACGCCTGGCGCGATTCTACGCTTCTGCATGACACGCAATATTACGTGCGTTAAGGAGACATTTCCACTACATGACATTCATATAGTGTTTCTTTCCGAAGCAGTTTCAAGCAATGGCGTGGATCCGTGGTAGAAAACCTGCTTGCCAGGCAGAAGGCGTGAGGTCGATTCTCACTTGAAGGAAAATTTTTGTTATTTATTTTATTCGCATCTTTCTCGATACTTATCACTGATTTTTCGCAGATTTTTCGCTCACAGCGAACGACACCGACGCCAACATCGGAATTTCTACGAAACGAGCTCTTTAACGCTATAGCGTTAATATCAAGTAAGACGAACAGGAACTTGTGCGACCGCCCAATTATTGGCCGGCCGCTTTCAGTGGGTACGGGCGCGCCGCATGGGAATAGAAAGCAACAACTAAAGCGCGCGGTAATTGACACCTTGTGTTCCAAGCTATAAAGAAGACCCTCGTAGGATCACCCTATGCCCGGCAAGAGATTTTTTGAGTGGTGTAGTGGTGCTTTGGATTCGGTTCTCAACATGATGGAACGTATATAATTACCTGACAACTTGAGTGACTGACCTGGCAATTTTCGCAGCAGCACTGGGCGTGGGTGCAGTGCTCTAGCATCCGTATACGCAAAAAAAAAAAAACAACCAAATTTCGCCTTTCGTAAGATGCGAAAAAAAGGTTTTGATGAATAGAGCCATTAACGTGCTACAGCAGCTAGCTTGCGGAGAAAACAACACCTTCGAAGTACCGTCATGTAGCAGCCGTGGTACCGATATACTTGTGGTGTATAGTCACACGCGCCACCGCGTTTTGTTTTCTGCTTAACCGTTATTATGTGATTTTATTGTCTCCCAGTTTCCTGGCATAGTGCGCTGTAATTTAGTGGTAGGTAAGATACTAACTCGCACGCTTCAGGGAAGCCCACCTCACGCATCTGCTCTGTAAAGCCCGAACCGCACGTACGCTGGCCAAGCGCGCGCTGTGCGCGCTCCGGAGGCCGCGCATGCGCAGACGAAGCAAGCGCGGCAAAACGCGCTCGGTACGCGAGTGTTCGCGGCGACCTTGAAACTGCGCGCGTTCGGAAGCGCTTGGAGCCCTGCAAGTACGCAACTGTGGCATGGCTGTTACCGGCACCGGCTTGACCGACGGATGATGATACCCGTCATGTGAAAAATTTTAGTTCTTATTTAGTTTTGCATGCATGTAACAATAAAAAAGGTAACAGATTGAGGTTTTGTAAGTATTCTGATGAACTATCAGTAATTTTGCACGAAACGATGTCTTGCACGTATGAGGATGCGCGCGCTGGCGTGCGCCTTCGCGCGTAGTGTCTGGGTGGAAACCACCATAACTCGCCGGACACGCCCGGACTGCGCGCGCTGACGCGCACGGGGAGCGTACGTGCGGTTCGGGCTTTACGTGTCTAACAGTCCCTCGTACACATTCTACGAATGTGCTCATAAAACGTATCTTCAATCACTGAGTTCACTGTTACCTCTGAGTGCCAGTGCCGATACTTTGTCATATCTCCACCCGGCGAAACAATTCTGTAGTTGGAAATGCAGTATTAAAATGTATAGCCCAGATGATTTACAGCGACAGGAACTCTGGCTGACTGCGAGTTCTATATATTCGTCACCGGATGTTTGCCCGCACGAGGGCGTAGCCTTGCTATTTTCTCTCTCAGTTCCGCGAAATTCGATTCTATATTTGCCTTGTGAAAGTGTGCTCGTAAATGTTTCACTCGGATGCTTACGGATGCTTCTAATGGCAGACTCCGCGGAAAGGTCGAAGTTGCCCGAACTGTGATCAGAGTTTAGAAGTCGGATCATTTCAAGTATACGTGGCAACGACGCGTACGCGTTCCCTAAAGTGATCGTTTATCCCGCTTTCAAAAGTGTACACGTGCGTATTTCTTCACCGCGCGCATGTTGTTGCTATTTCATCGCGGCCCCTCGACACTCATATCGGCGGCAGCGCACTTTTAACCGACGTGAGTGCTTCGTTGCCCATTCCGTGGCAACATCGAGAGGCACCAATTAAGGTACGCGCCGAACGAAGGCAGCCGTAAAAACGTACGCCGTACAAATGAGTTCCAGCTGTTTCGTCAATGGGGAAATCGCTTGCCTCCGCTATTGTCCCGTTCATTGCCGCGGCGCACACCACTCCAACCCACGTTGCGGCTAAGAAAAAAAAAACACACAAGAACACTCTCCACTTGTATGTTTGTTTGCACTTGTTTCCCTTTTGCCCCCCGCTCATAACCACCGCCCACGTTCAAAGCACCGCGACTGCAGCTTCCACCCATGCAGCTAAGGAGGAGGCAAAGGATCGCCGATGCCCCGCGGTGTCGGACCGTGCCACTCAGGGCTGGTTCGAAAAAAAAAAAAAAAAAAAAGGTTCTGAAAAGAAAAAGAAAGTGCAAGGACCCGGAAACGAGCTGGCGGCGACGGCGTGAGGTTTGTACGGCGGCGTCCAAAGACCCGTCTCGTTGAGGAAGATGCAGAGGTAACACAATGGTTTCCAGATAGGGATAGCGAGGAGTGAGGGAGTGTTCCCACTTTAAGGGGAGAGAGGGATAAGGGCTCGTGACTCGAGAGTAGCAACTAAGCAAGGCAAAGAGGCAGACAAGCTCCGAACGTGGGACATGAAGGAAGGACTCGTACAACACCTCGAGAGAGACGCGTCCCGATTTTCAATTGCAGCAACGGCCCATGGCGACAGTCACCGAGGTACCTGTTCCTCTGGCTCCTGTCACAAGTTCAGTTAAGAAGTCTTTTTGTTTTCACCTGGGAGATAAATTCATCTCCGAGACTCCGTCCCGACTGTTAGCAGCGCTGCATGACACTCTGGGCTAATCTTGTACACGTATAACGCGAACACTGAAGTTGTACGGAAGGAGATTCACTGCGGTGGACAGATTGGTAATGCACCGCGCACGCAATAGAAACGATGGGGGCTCGCTTCTCACCTGTTCTTGTGTAGTTTCATCTACGGTTCTCTTATTATTTCTAGACCTGTAATTTCTGTTTCTTCGTACAGTTGATGATTATCTTGCACTTATATGCAGCCTGCGCAGCTTAAGAAACGGAAATGGAACATAGAATTCATGTGCAAAATGTACGATCCTGAATGTTCTTCTGGCGTCATCTATTGCTTTAGTGGGTAAGCGATGGAAGCGCACCGATTATATTGCGAAGTGGCTCAGAAATTTGCCTCTTCATTCGCCTACTATGGCTCCGAAATCAATGTTTTATTTGTTTATGGCTTCCAAGTTACGAAAACATCTGTAAGCTACTCACAATGCAGACTGCCACGTACCCGCTTGTCGTTGTACTGTAGCTCAATGTCTTCGTTCTCGGGCGGTAGTCGACTAGCGTCGACGAACGGATCACGTTGAGAACGAAGAGAGCGAGCAACACAGGCCGCAGAGGAAGAGCCGAATGCCACATAGCGGGCGCGATACACCAGCGAACAGCAAATACGAGAGTAGCTGACATACCGAACAAAAGGGAGTACCCGCGTTTCGTCCGCACTCCGCGCAGTTACACAATGGAAAACAAGGACTGCCACTCTCTTTCTCTTTAGCACTCCACTCGACCGGGCCTCCTTGTTCCCGCGCTTTGCGGCGCTTCTAGTGGCGTATACGGCGGTATAGTGCACGCGTTCTTCTTGCTTCTGTGTATGCGAGTGCCTCAGAGTGAAAGAGTGGAAGCTGATGGACTCCACGTTGCACGAGAAAAAGAAAGAGAGAGAAAGGGGGAGGGGGGGGGGGTAAAAGAAAGATGGAGGTGCGGATGAAAAGGAAGGAGGGCGGGGGAGTGCGGCTGCATTATGGAACCATTTGCAGCTGCTTATCTCTCCGGCAGCGGTCGACGAGGGTGCGCGATATGTCTAAAACAACTTGGTCGCCGCTCTCGTCGTAATGGACCACGGGCTCGCTTAGTCGCGGCTAGCGAGCGAACGCGATCTCCGCTTTATTTGCTCGCTTCGCGCGGCCCTCGCGAGCACTTACTTTGTTGCGCGCGGGCCGATGAGCACTTCTTGCTCGGTCCCGCTCGTTCTCGGCCAGTGTTGTTCTTATTTTTCCTCACTGTCCGTGTCTTTTCTTCTCTTTCTCTTCTCTATAGGCTTCTCTTTTGACAGCAGCGGTCATCCGCGAGAGTCGATTGTGTGAGGCGGCCTCGACGATTGCGGAGTGCTACCCCCCCCCCCCCCTCTTCACACAGACAGAAGGAAGCACAAATGTAGTTCTCTAGTTTCTCTTTGCTCTAGGGTGGCGTTAGTCAAGCAAGACGACACGCTTTTGCCTCTCCAGTATGCGACGAGTCTTCCCGGTGCTGCGATACTGTCGCTGGCGAGCGCTATATACTGCTGTTGCAGCCGCGCTCTGCGCATTTATTGACGCACGCGTCAGGCCGGCTGCACCGTTTGCATTTAGTCGTCTGGTCGTCTCGGAAAGTGCTGCAATAAGCGTATATGTACGCCAGCTAAACAAAAGAAGAAAACACGAAAGCCTTGCTAACGAAGGCAAGCGATTGGTAGGAAGGTATACCAAGCAACAGTGGGACAGGGCGTGTGTGACGACTTCTCATCAGTTCGCGTTTCTTAGTTGTAGTGTTCTTTTCCTTTGCGAAGTGTGTACTTTCAAGCTCGACATGTAATCAGCTGCAGCGATCGCTGGACTTTGTAGGGCCGTGAATAAGCATCCTGGTATATTGTTTGATTTTGGCCCCTCGTTGACGGTTCGTATCGGTGCTGTCGGCGATCCGTTATCTCTCGGAAGCGTTTCGTTTTTACCGTTCCCTAAATGTCTGGAATGACTTATCTGTCGTGTAGTGAACCTTGCAGAGTACGGACCAGCCGCAGTTTTCTATGGCTAAATATGTTCGCTTGGTTCAGGAAATCCAAGCACAAAACTCCCAAGCTGGTTGTATGTAGGCTAAGAACATTTTGTTCGTTTTATCTTCTAGCATTAACTTTATACAAGAAAAAAAGAAAGAGCGACACATGCACTTTCAACTTTTCGCAAGGCGGAGTGCTTGGTGGCGTGGCTAAGTTTGACTTCTCGTCTTTGTGTTTGGCAGGGACAGTATAGTAATCAGATTTGAAGCTGACAAAGCTTGTACGCTGACTGTCAGCCCACGTTTATTGACGAGACGGCGGGTTTCTAAATGAGCAAAAAAGAAACAGTATGTAAAAATGGCTGTTTCCCGTAATTGAACACAGTGAATGTGTAGGTTGAAGAGCTCTTTTTTCGTACACTTAGATAAGATGATACAATAATCTGTATGTATTTTTATGAGGCGAAAAGCTAACACAAACATCGCTGGATCGTTCAGCCTCATTCGTGAATATTCCTGTTGGCGTTTGCCTTCTCTTCAACCTTATTTCGATCTTTCTTAGCCAGATCACATTTTGTGTAACGCGACGGTCCTCCGACTGCTTCGTTATCTGCAACTGCTAAACAGCTCATGATGAGTACACCAGCTGTTATAGCCGAGTTAACTGGAAGGAAACTAGAGTGATTCAGCAGATAACGCGCTACCTTCTGCGATAGCTCGATGTAGTCCGGCCGTACATACGTGTAAATGAAAGGTGCTCCCGAGGTCCTATGCTAAGTTAGCCTCACCTTCGCAAAACTTAAGCGGCGATCCTTTTTCGTTACGAGGATCGATATCACGTGCGACGGATGCCCAGGCCAGCCACTGTAAAGACATTCTCACCCATAGACCAGGGCCCGTATTCACAAAACCTCCTTACGCTAGAATTGTGCCTTGGAAAAAAATTCTAGCCAATCCGGATAATGGACTATCCAACGGAAGGAAGGAAGGAACACAAAAGGAAGAAGGCAGAGAGGTTAACCAGACAGCAGTCCGGTTGGCTACCTTACGCCGGGGGAAAGGGAAGGAGAATGGAAAGATGGGAGAGAAACGAGTCCCGGAATAGAGACCCGCTCGACCCCTTCCAGCATAGCTGCAGTACATGAAATTTTTGCAATAAATGTTTTATTTATTCATTAATTTCTCGCGGTACGCTTTCGTCAGTGGAAACCGAGAGCGATGACCCGCCGAAACAAATAATATAGAGGCGATCAGATAGAAAGCAATAAAAAATCAGTGACATCGCATATTCTAACAATGGTTTTGATGTTGCATTGCATTTGAGTTCATACGTATATATATGATACCTGGCAGAAACCGGCGGCGTTATCAACAACGAAACCTGCATACTTCACACTAGTGGTCTCACGTAAGCGAAAGCGTACTGCCTGATGTATTGTTTAAACTTTCTCCGCTGAAGACGACGTGGAGCCTATACAGACAGGCACGAACTGTGTGATTTGTATCATGCCGTGCTGAAGTGCAGCTGTCAAATTACAGCGGTCGCATGCAGTTCAGTGAGGCGTGTATATACACTTGACGCGATGCGGTAGTCTGATGTTTACGGCCACTTCGAGATACTGAATTGGCGAGGCCGTACGTCACAGAAACTAATAATAATAATCGTTCGGGATTTACGTCTCATAGAACCACACGGTACGATTATGAGAGACGCCGTAGTGGAGGGCTCAGGAAATTTTGACCACCTGGGGTTCTTTAACGTGCACTTAAATCTAAATAAACGGGTCTCAAGCATTTTCGCCTGCATCGAAAAATGCGGCCGCCGCGGTCGGGTTTCGATCCCGAGACCTTGGGGTCAATAGTCAAGCACCATAACCACTGTATCACCGTGGTGGGTGCCATGGAAACTATGCATGACACTCATTTCCGTGTCTTGGCACCGCAGGAACCTCATACGTTCACGGCACGTGCTGTTTTGCAGGGCTCCTCGTTTTGTGTTTTATTCTGATGGCGCTAGTGGCACGCTCGTGGGGGCGGCTCACTCGCACGCGCTGCGGCGCGGCCAAACAGCGCGGCGGCCTGATTTGAGCAGCCGGGCCAGCTTCTAAATTATCGCCGGGAGCGAGCGAGCTCGCGCGCGCGCTCTGGTGCGCAATTAAAGCCGCTTATCCGTTGTGCTGGAGCTCCCAGCTCTCTGGCGCGTGTGCGTGAGTATGTGCGTGAGGCGCCCGGGGCCCGTGTGGGACGGGGCCGCCACTCGCTACTTAATTAAAGTGCTAATTACCAGACCCGAACTAATTACGCGTGCGCCGATAACCCGATCCTTGCCTGCTCGGCGCAGCGACGGCGGCGTGTTGTAGGTTGCTCTGTGGCGGCCTTCGCTGCTCGGCATTCTCGAACCACCCCCAGCGCTATGTATAGGGCGTGGTGTCAAGGATGGTAGGGGGGGGGGGGTCTCCACAACTAAGCAAGCAGGGTTAGCGTCAGCCTAATAGGGAACTGTTCGTGTAGGCAAGCCAGCTGCGCCCTCCCAGCGACATCGTTTCCAAGCGACCGTAAATGCCTGCTATGCCTATTGAGCCTCGTGAATGAGGCACGCGCCGTATTTGAGCTGTGTATAGGAATGCGAAACAACCCTGTATACATGTTCAGCGCCCTCTATATCACTGCAGGCGAACGCTGTGTTCGCCACGTTGCAACGCTTGGGCGTTGTGCTATAGTCGTCGGGATTTATTGCACGCGCCAGCATCTGCATACACTGCGCGTCGCACCGCACAGCTGTCACGAACAGTTGACACCGTGGCGTTTATTTACAGGTGAAAAGGCGTGTGCGTTGTCGGGCAGCTAAACTTATTTAAGCCTTACTAGAGCTTTCCCCCAAGTCATTAGCGATTCACTGAGTCCAGCGAACCTTTGTTCCAGCGAAGCGCGTGAAATGCTCTCTTAGGTGGCATACGAAGAAAAAAAGAAAGAAGGAAGAGAAAATAGGAACATTATTCGGAAAGTCGTCTGGCTGGCAACCCTTCACGGGAAAGGGATCACACGAATAGAAAGAAGATAGATGATACGAATGCGTGCATCCGCGCACTTAGAGGCGGTCGTGCAGTGCAGCTGCGCTTTCAAACAACATTAAAGTGCATTGACTGCATTATCGGCCAATAATCCGCATAGAGGGACGGTATTCCACTGGCGTCTTTAGAACCGTGGTGACCGCGTAGTCGCATCAATACATTGGACTTAGACTGTCGTTGTAAACCAAGCATAGTGGCTCAAACAGGTGTTCTATGTTCTTCTCGTAGCCTCTAGACGCGATGCCATTTCGTCCTCGTTGAATCGATAAGGGGCAAACGAGCGTCTGGTTTTCGCTGCCTACATGCTAGAATGGGTTCAATGAGAACGAAAGGGAAATTAGATAGAAAAGTGAACTGTACACATCTGCTTTGGTTGGATGCCTGGAAGGAGGGAGAAAAACTAATCATGTGGTCTTTCCCTTCGTGTATGACTGCCCCGTGCTTACAGTTGTGGCGGAGGTATACATATAAGCATGCGCTGCTGGCGAAACGAGAGGTGCCTCTTAGAGGTAATTAACGACTTTTTATTCTTGCGCAAGCCGGACTCGCTTAGCCGTAAAATGGAAAAAGTTCCCGGATAATCTTTGCGAGTTATTCCGTATACGCAAAACCCGGTTCTCGAAGGTTAGCTAGCTGTATAGGTACGGGAAAAATTATAATCACGTCAGTGAAAAGGAAAGTAATTAGGAGCATCAGAGTGAACCACTCAGCAACTAAGCCCTCGGCCCTCGCTTTCCTTTATTTCTTATTTTGTTACTTAGATAGATAAAGTAGACTGATCTTCGGCGAAGCCAATTGTTCCAATAAAAGGACGTCGTGGTCACCGGCGAGATGATTGCCTAACGAGGTACGAAACTGTATGCGAAACACACACAAAAACGTGCGTACTATATTCGAGCATATGCGGGCCCACACTAAAGCAAAACTGGTAGAAGAGAAAGCGTTCGGATATAGCATACATATAGCTCACAACAGTCCCCTATATAATGTCGCTGCCTTACTTTTTTTTCGCCTTAGCCGGTGCTTTCAAAACAGCTCTAGTTGTCTTATTTTTCCGTCGCCGTAGTTTTTAACGCGATTCATTCTTTGCTTCTGCTAATGAGTCGGCCTCTCGTCGCGTGCGCCTTAATTCCATTCGCCAGGGCTTAGCAGCGCAAAGCAAAACCGCCTCTCTTAATTAGGAAGAAACGATGTGTGTAGGGTACCGGTAAACGAAGCATGAAATGAGGCGGCCACCTTGCGCTTGCTTTCCTTTAAAGTATTATCTATTTCCTTTTTACGTACTCTTCTATTTCTCGGGTGCATAGCCTAATACTTAATCGTGATTACGTTGTTGATCACTGAATTAAGTTCCTGCAGTTATCGGCTATACGGGACGCTTTTTCGGTGTTTAATTTACGGATGGTGATCTATATATTCGCGGGGAAATGCAGCTTTCTGTTGTCGTGCGGTCCAGTGATGGTGGTGGTGTGGCGAGCATGTTATGTAGTAGTACTCGCTGTTGGGCTAGTTGGTGCCAAAATCATGAACACACCGAAATACGAGGAAACACACAGACAGGACGGGCGCTTTATATATGGCGGGTGACTGCTGCGCTGCTTGAGCAGCATGCACTCGAAATAAAATTCTGGCTGTATACATAAAAACGCATACACATAGGCCTCTTCCTCAATGTCCATCCCGTCACATCGTGAGTAGACGCGTGTGCTTGTGAAGACGTTGGAATAGCGGCATGGCAAATTACGCTTTCATTTTTCGTGCTGCCCATCACGATAATGGTGCAAGGACGATTACGACCTCGAAAACTGCATCACGGTTATAAGAAAGTATTCGCACAATGTGCATTAAACTTTATGGTGACGTACACCTTAGGACGGCGAAAAATGTGGAGCTCACTCAGACTCACTCATGAAATGTGTTTTGCTCTTAGAACTCACTCGGACTAAGACTCAGCAAAATTTTCCTTAACCGGACTCACATGGACTCAGACTCACTAAACGTTTTGTGAGCCGAACTCACACGGACTGCCGAACTCACCAAAATATTACTCATTCGGACTCACTCAAACCTGCAGACTCAAGGCTCTATCTGAGTCTGAGTGAGTCTGAGTGAGTCGACTCATGAGTCCGTTAGCGCACAATTAGCTTTTTCAACCATGGTGTTAACGCCAATATCTCGCATAAATGGTGCTCTGCTTGGTGCCTTTCGATCTCATACTTTCAAATATGAGTTATCAGGGGTAGCAATCCAGTAAGGGCAATTTTATTGAGAGAGATGACTAACACGAGATATTTTTATCAAAAACTACCTGTCCAAGAGTTTCCTCCTCCGTAACTCAAGCCAGGTCAATAAATATTGAGCTGGCATATGAACACTAGTGCTTTGAGGTATGCCTGAGTCGACGGTAGTATAAAGGTGAGCCGACATAAGGCTGATATTAATGCTGAAGTTGTTTAAATAGAGCAATGGGTCGGCAATAAGGTGAGGAGCTCACTCAGACTAACTCAAGAAATATATTTTGCGCTTAGGGCTCACTTGAACTCGGACTCACCGAAGATTTCCTCAACCGGACTCACTCGAACTCACACTCACTGAAATTTTTCACAACCAGACTCACTTGGACTCACACTCACCGAAATATTACTCACCCGCACTCACTCAGATCGAGCAGTGAGTCTGAGTCTGAGTGAGTCTTAGTGAGTCGACTCATGAGTGAGTTTGCCGACCTGTGACACACACACACACACTGGCTGCCCTTTCTTGCCGTCGTCGGGCGCAGATGACCATCAATCATGTGTAAAGAGAAAGTTAGCATATACATGGTTTGTATACAATGCCGTCGAATCGGCTGCTACACCAAGACACACATCTTCGCGAACTCTTCACTGTCGCTAAAGGGCTTCTCAAGAATGAAGGAACGGGATTCTAAAGACTGAGTAAAACGCACGAAATGTCTCGGCGTAAAGGGTGTTCATTTTCATCGTTTACTTCGCCGCATTTTATCGGCATGTGTGTCACAATACACTTACGCGATTGCCCTTTGTACGCTTTCTCTCGTATAGTTCCAGCGGCGAGCTTGAAATTATACAGAAACAAAACCCAACCGAAATCGTTTGCAGACCTCACGCAATGCTGGTTAGCGTATATCACGGCTGCCTCATCCAATTTTTCCGACACGCCACTGCAGCAGCACCCGGCTGAGTTACCATTTCTGCGCGGTTGCGTGCAATCGTAGTAACGATGTTGCGTTTGCTTGTTATCGACTTGGAACGCATTATTTCTTCACGAAGTCTGTCAGATCGACTTGGGTATAGAAGAGCTTTTCACGGCTTGACAGCGTCGATTCTGCCGTAGTAATAACCGGTGAATCGCGTCCTTTACTCCACTTTGTTAATAAGAAATGGGGCTTTCGTTATTTCCTGTTTTTCCTGATTAGCTGTATACAGTGCTAACAGCCTTCTCCATCCATTCGCCCATGCTATGTCGTCGTCCCGGACTAAATGTGCGTGCGCGTGCAGTGCAGTATCGTGCTTATAAATTAACCTGGCGTTTCTCGCTCGCACGAAGCGGCGCATATTGCTTTCTTCTTTTGTTTCACCATAAGCCGCGTGTGGGTGGTGCTTTCGTGAGGGGTGCGGAGGGGGGGGGGGGTGGCGTTCTATTTCTTTTATGGTTAAAGCGGATTTTCGAGGTTGCGACGCGCGCTGCAGCGATCGTTTATTAAAGTGGCTCGCACCGGCGCTTCATCCGGACGTCGTTTAATTCCGAGTATATATAGGGGGGCTATCCTAATTAGAATCGCTAGGGACGCGCGCGACGCGAAAGCGCGCGTGAAACGAGAACGCACGCCAAAGAGTGAAGGGGAAAGGGGGAGGGGCGCTAGGCTGCAAAAACTTGCGTTGCAGCGACGGCCGTCATTAATTACGAAAGAAACTGGTGAGGCGGAAGATTACGCTGTTTTGTTGTTGTTGCACTTTTAGTTGTGCTTTTTTTTCACATCATCCGCTTTTTGTTGTCGCAGTGTCTGCCCCTGTATACGGGTACAGCCAAACGACAGGCGAACATGCACACAAATTAAAGTGGAAAGTGAATGAAATAAATTGGAGGAACGTTCGCTTTGAGACTCGTAAAATAACAATAAATAATGAGAAATCACACGTTATATATATATATATATATATATATATATATATATATATATATATATATATATATATATATATATATATATATATATATATATATATATATATATATATATATATATGATTGCAGCACTGTTTTAAGCCGGGTCAAAGAAACAGGCAAGCATATCTTTTTTTTTACCATTTTCTCATATATACTGCGCATCCAATACACAAATGTGTAATACTAATGATGACCATGACGTTGCTCGCCTCGATCACTGAAGCATTTGAAGCGACGGCGAGTTTTAAGTATAAGTTCAATTTACTTAGCTATATAGGACATACAGTTTAAGTTCATTTGCGCACGGATTATATACGGGGGGAGATCTCCAATTCCAAACACTGATAGAGCGTTGACACCTAAACAGAAAAACAAACATGCATATTCCAGCAGGCGCGGCATGAAGTAACATTTAAGCCTTGAATTTGGGGATATGTACGAAGACTGCAAAGTCTGAGGAACGTTCAGGAGATATATTTTAGTCGGAGCTTAACTTTTCACATTTTCGAAAGCATGACGTTCTATATGCAGACGCAGGCGTTATAAATATGCGTTAAAGGCAGGATCTCAGTTATCCCCAGGCTACTGACACAAAAGAAAAAAAGAATAATGAAGGACTTAATAAACCTCGTGTATAGGATTTCAGTCTTGTTTAACCTTTTGAGAGAATTTTCGTCAGTATAGTGTGCTATAGGATAACGCGCTTCACTGGAAAAATGTGCCGACTACACGCTGTGCAATTACATCAATAGGATGCCCTTCAGTCAACGTCACACATGCGTCAGCGATATACGAACATCTGTTGCTATCGCTTACAGTTTGCTTCATCCTTCTCTTCTCTCTCAATTTTTTTTATCTCTCAGATATAGTCACGATCCTTCAGTGTGGCATGCAGTGTACAAATGTCTCATAGGTTGTCTCATACGTTGTCGTAGTGAGAGAGAAGGACGCTATTATTATCGCCATAGCAACTATACAGACACGCTCCAAGACAATGGACGCCTTATAATTTGTCGGCGTCGTCGTCGCCGTGGTGGCCTGTAAAAAGGTGGAAGTGCAAGAAGACCTTATCGCACCCAGCGTGCGTTACACGCTGTGGAATCGAAAGACAGCATGCGCTGCAGAGCGTGCCGCCATCAAATGGGGGGGGGGGGGGGGGTTGAAACTGTGCTTTTTTTAGTTTCCAGAACCAATGTAGAGTCGGTCGCCTATGATGTTTTGGTGAATAAGGGCACGATTAAAGTGGTTAATCACCACCACGATTTCGTATGCTGCCGTGGGTCGCCGGACTTAGCCGACAGCTACCAGTCCTGCCGCCACCTCCACCAGCCAGCACGTTGTATTCGGAGATCAGAGAAAAAACAAACGCAAAGGTTATGAAAGCGGCGTGGGATGTTGCGTGGCCGTCGATCATCGCCACCATTGCGCAGTCACTGAGAGCTGGCACAAGGTTTGCCTCTAAATGCTATACATCTTCCACTGATGATCTCGCCGACAAATACCTACACTTGTCCGTGCTGTGTTGAGGTCATCGGTGAGCACGATGCGCACACTCCTCAACGGAATGGCAAACTCATCAACTCGAACGGCACTGCTACTCCTGGATGCCTCGGATTCAGTGCTTGCAAGAAGCACGGAAGCTTGGGCGAGTTTGTAAGGTATCATGGAACATCTTCAAAGCGTCAAAAACGAGCACAGACGAAAAAGAGTGGACCCAACAAGCGTTGGATGCACTCTTTTTCATCTGTCCTTGTTTTTGGCGCTTTGAAGCTGTTCCATGGAGTCCTTGCAAGCCTGTATCAACATCATTTCTAGTCTACGTTATCTAAGACAATCCCAGACGAACAGGACTCTGAAACAGTTTGGAGCTTGTGGCCTTTGGGGTATGTGCGCGTATCAGTTGTTCACTCTTTCCTTCTTGCTTTCCTTAGCCTTTTCCCCCTCTCTCCTCCCCACGTTCAGGGTAGAAAATCACGTGCAACCTGGTTACGCTCCCTGCATTTCATATTGCCTCTGTAGAGAGAGCCAAAAGTGTATCCTTAACAGGATATATATTTTGCAAATGCCCTGACATTCTTGCACAATCGACAGACCTTTCTGCAATGTCCGATGTAGTTAACCTTTACGTTGCTGTTTACCCGTGACGCTCCGTTCGCTTTACAATGTCTATGTTAACACTGGAGTGGAAGAATAGCGTACGCCTCTTTTGTTTTCCCTTCCTACGCATTTTTTTTACATAACATACTCGTGTTGTTCGTCGTAAAAAAAAAAAAAAAGTCTGGCATGCAGACACGCGCACAAAAGAAAGAGCGCGAATTGATGGGCTTAACATTTTGCTGCGGTGAATCTGCATAACCAATATGCCCCGCCACGGTGGTCTAGTGGTTATGGCGCTCGACTGCTGACCCGAAGGTCGCGGGATCGAATCCCAGCCGCGGCGGCTGCATTTTCGATGGAGGCGAAAATGTTTGAGGCCCGTGTGCTTAGATTTAGGTGCACGTTAAAGAACCCCAGGTGGTCAAAATTTCCGGAGCCCTCCACTACGGCGTCTCTCATAATCATATCTTGGTTTTGAGACGTTAAACCCCAGATATTATTATATTGCATAACCAATATTTCTGTCATTCTAAGCCTCTGTTCTTCGTCATATTCAATTTCGCTTGTTCACCAAAAGAAAAAGAAATGTTTGGCATGCTGGAACGCCTGATATAGGAAGCGGTGTTACACTTCGTATAAATGCACAAAAGGACAGCTTTAAATATCGCGTTAAGTTTCTATTCTGCGACGAGCATAAGAATGCGACCCTCTTCGTCTTTCTGCCATCGTATTGTTCAAATTACACGCTTCCAACCGAAAACACCGCGTAACGGCGAAAACAATGTGGAAAACATTACATATCGCGTGGCTCTTGTCCTCCTTCCCCATCCTCCGCTACCTTCCCCGAAAACAATGTTCCAGCGTCCCCAGAGTTCAAGCTAAGAATGCCGCGTAAAAAGCAAAATCTTTAAAGAAAGAATCGGCACAGTATATATGTGGCGTCGTTTGTCATGGAGGCTATGGTGCTATGTATAAATAGCGGCGAAACCGGGGAAAGAAAAGGCCTTAAACGATGATATTTCACAGGTGTCACGAGAATTGCAAAGAAACAATTGCTTATTGGATCGAATAGCTTAGCGGGAAGCAGCTTCACATTGTTTTTGAATGAGGCAAGCTGTATGTTTGCTGTCGGTTTTTCCTTCTTTTTTTTTTGTTCCTGCGAGCTTCATCACGACCCGTTTCCGCTGGTTAGCGGCAGGCGCGGTCGCACGCACGCACGCACACGCACGGCCGGCACACGCATGCACGCGCACGCACTCAAACACACACACGTATAAATATGTACTATATATACTTCTACACGCCATACTGCATTTCTCATACTATCAGTGCCTCTATTGTGTAGCTTCTCTGCAGTATATTCCTGAAAATCAGCCCAGTTGTAACAAGCACCGATTAAAATCGATGAATGCAAAAAAATATATATAGCGGACCCTTCGCTTTTCGTAGCTATGACGATAGAATGGCGGATGTTACTTTCCCGAATTATGTGTATTTACGTAGTGAGCATGTCGGAATGTCGTTTATGTCACGATGTATTGGCTTCATATTTCGGCGCATACATATACTCTGCTCAGTGCTAACCCTGACGTTCTTCTTGATGGATGTATCAAGCTTACTCTTCACCGGAAAAGGAATCTGACTCCACACATAAAAATACCAAACTATATAAGAGCCTCCTGGTGCCCGCAAAGCCATACTCTATAGTCATACAAATTCATCAGTCCACTGCCTTGTGTAACACGATGGTTGGCTTGTTTCGGAATACGAAGTCCAAGAGACAGGTACACATACAACTGATGAGCCATCTGCAGTGCGACTACACTTTTTTCCGGTGACGTCACGCATCCCTATTGTCTGCCAGAACCCTACTGCAAAAGACAGGCTAGGGCGGTTAGATTAAACCTGTTGATCGCACCTGTATATTTTACGAGCGCTCAGAACAGGAGAAAAAAAACAAAGTGAGCCAGGTGCACGCCGTGAAACCTGCCGGAAAGCGATGGTGTAAGCGCGCGAGTGTATGTGACTGGCTATCGTCATTATCGTGATCTTCGTCGTCGTCATCATTGTCATTATCATAATTTCGTTTCACTAATTTTTTATTCACTCCCCCTCTGTCACGTGACATGCGTGACGCCTACAACAAGAACAAATACTACTACTACTACTACTACTACTACTACTACTACTACTACTACTACTACTACTACTACTGCTGCTGCTGTGACTACTACTACAACCACAACTGCTACAGCTACTACTGCTACAGCTACTACTACTACTACTACTTCTACTACTACTACTAGTACTACTACTACTACTACTACAACTACTACTACTACTACTACTATACTGCTGCTGGCCCCGCCACGGTGGTCTAGTGGTTATGGCGCTCGACTGCTGACCCGAAGGTCGCGGGATCGAATCCCGGCCGCGGCGGCTGCATTTTCGATGGAGGCGAAAATGTTTGAGGCCTGTGTACTTAGATTTAGGTGCACGTTAAAGAACCCCAGGTGGTCGAAATTTCCGGAGCCCTCCACTACGGCGTCTCTCATAATCATATCTTGGTTTTGGGACGTTAAACCCCAGATATTATTATACTGCTGCTGCTACTGCTGCTGCTGCTGCTGCGACTACTACTACTACTACTACTACTACGACGACGACGGCAGAGGGTAAATAGGTGGTCTCTGTAAATAGGTGGAAGCGACGAAATTTGGATAAGTTGACACTTAACGCATATATCCGAACGCCGTCTTGTGCTGAGGCTTTTGTGGGGTATTCGCGAATTACAGTTGAGAAAGAAACAGAGTTTAGGAAAAAGTAGGACCCACACGGGCGTTCTACGGAGGTCGGAGGTGTATGCGCATATACGCTTAACAGAGAATATCAGCCGCAGCATTGTTGGCGCCGTCACCGAGTCTGCGGGCCACTAACGACCCGCGGCAGCTGGCAGCGGTTGGTGGCCTGCTTTGCTTTGCTCTCGTCTACAGCACTGTACTTTCGTCGCAACAACGCCTGAACGCCTCTCGTCTGCCGTGTAGAACTCGGCCGCCGTTCTCACTCATCGCCAGTGAACGCATTTCGGGCCCATGTCCCACTAAAAGCGCCTGAGGAGCGCGCGGGTGGCAGGCTGCCTGTGTGCAACTGTGCTGTGAACTCGGTCGCCGAGCTGCCACCCACGCTTTTCGCCGCTCCCCGTTTTGTTTCGAGCCAATCTCCTGTTTCACCCCGTGCTGCGCTAAACGTTTCTTTTTTTTTTTTGTTTACCTATGTCTTATTTTTTTTCTTTCCCTTATCTTTCGTTTCTTCTTTACTTTATTTCTTTTTGCGGTAGAGTTCCTAGACTGCCTCTCACCGGAGGCGTTTTTGTGAGCGACGCTTCAAGAAGGTCAACGGTATTCGGTGCGACTCTTTAATTTATGCTCCTGCTTCATTTTCTTGCCGTTGACGCAGGTCGTGCCTGACGCACGAAAACCGTTATTGATTGGGAAATAAATGTCAATCTATATAAACTAACGGCATGGCCGGGGGCAATACCCTGAGGTACCAAATAACAGCATCACTTTCACTTTGCTGCCCGCCGTGGTATATACACTATTTTCTCGCATATAACACGCCCCTGCATATAATCCGCAATCCCACTTTTTAAGCATATTTTCCCGCTTTTTGGCGCGTGTTATATACGAGAAAATACGGTAGTTTAGCGCCTAAGGCGTCGCGCTACGAAGCGAGGTTGCGGGTTCGATTGTGAACCGGGAGAGTGTGTACCAGGGCATACCTCATGATCGTATCGTGGCTCTTGCACGTAGAGCACCGCAACTGCTTTTTTCTACGAACCATTGAGCAAGATCTGCGTGTCAAAAAGGAAATCCAGAACTTTCATATTTCACCGGAAGCTACTAATCTTCGCCCGTGGTTGTACAAATACATTCAATGTAAGGATACGAGGGAAACGAGTACAGAAATTTGCCTCTCGCTATTCCGAGCAGAGTTCACGTAGTTGCTCCGTAGAAGTGAAACGTGTAAATAGAACGTTGGACGCAGCAACGCTCGACAAGACGACGGATGCTTGACCGTTTGCTTTGCGTCTGCTGTCATTTACTTCACCCTCATTAATGCGACGACGTTTTTGTCTCGTACCTATACGGCGCGCTCAACGTCTGCGTGTCTCTCTTGACCACCTGTTAAATACCGCGTCCTCAGAGTCTCCGTGACTTCTGCATTTCGACCGCTTCAACAACCCCGCCCCCCTCTTCAAGCGCGCATGTCAAGATCGCGCCGTTCTTCAACGCACCGACGCGTGCGTCGCTTTTGTTAAGACAAAGCGACAGATGCTGTGGCCGCGGAAATTCTAAGCCGATCAGCACAATAACAGGCAGCGGCTGCGCGCCGACGGGGCGCCTCTTTATATTTTTTTTCTTCTTCTCCGCGCCCTATACGCTCCTCGGCAGCTGTGGCGCGGTGCAGCTCCCCATAAAAACAATACGCTGAGACGAGTCGCCGACCTAAGAAGAGAGAGATACAAGCTTCGAAAAACAACTGTCCGCCGAGGGAAAGCACAGAAGAAGGAACGCTCGCACACACTGCGTGGCTACGCATCGGCGGCAACCCTTCTTCTTCATCGCATTGCGAGCTATGGACAGGAGGACACTCACCACGCCGCGGTATCGAGCGGCGAGCTAAAAACGACGGGGGATAGACGGCTACAGGCACGAAGAGGAAGCCACGGAGGCCGCCGTTCTCTGGGCTGCTGCGGTGAAGGCTTTCGATCTGGTGGCACCGTGGTGCGCCAGGCAGTTCAGTGTGTGTGTGTGTGTGTGTGTGCGTGTGTACGCGTGTGACGCAGTCGGTGGTTTCCCCTCCGCTGTAAGTGAGACGAGAAGGAAAAGACGTCAAAAACTCGCGGGTCCTGTCAAACGAACCGGGGGCTGCCACGGTTGTGCTGTGTGGTGCGACCTCGTGCGTGTTCCGTGTCTGGGAAGGGAGCCAGCGCATGGCTTGCTGCGCTGTGGAAAACCAGCCACACGCGGACAGAATGAGCGACCCGGCCCGTTTTTCGTGCCGCTGAAGAGAACGACACGCCCGCCACGTCTTCAGCTGCGTTGTTGCAACCCCCCCCCCCCCTCCACTTGTTTCTCTGGGACCCAAACGCCGTTCTCATGTTTCTTCGCTGCAGTACGAGTGGCAACCGCCTGGAAATTCTGGGTCGGTCGCAGCAGCTACAAGGCGTGCCACGCCACGAAGCTCAACCCTGGCCCGGCGGGCTCGCGGAGAAAGCCACGACGGAGCCTCCAGCCTTGAGCTTTTGCTCGCCGAATATGTCGCCTGCTGCGCTGTTCTCTTACGTTGACGAGCCACCGGCCCTGACATTTTCGTCCTTTGGTGAGCTACGTACAGCTAAGCTCGATGTAGCCCACCCGCGTGCTCTGAAAACGACTTATTTAGGCATACCATAAACGCTACCATCTACAATCGGGAGGTGGCATACCTACAGCCATCAGCGTAGCGAGAAACTTATTTCGGGGTGGGGAGGCGAGGGGAGAGGAGGGGGGGGGGGATTCAACGAACCTTTAGGTGTGTTTGTGCGTGTTTTTTCATGTGTGCGTGTAGAACACACATGCAAAAGTGAAAATCTTCAGCGGGAGAGGAGTTTAAACCCTCCCTCTGGGCACGCCAATGTATATATGATAGCTTAGCAAAGGCAGCGGGGTCGGTCATTGCTCCGTCTGAGTCATGAGCTGAGGTTAGGAATAGAGCAATGCAAAAGTATTAAATGTCGTAGAACCACAGATGCACGACCTTTAAATAACACGCTCTCTTTCTTTGTTTCCTCATGAGATTGCTTTATATCTCGTCGATATTTGGCCACTTGTTGCTAAATCCGGCCCCTTTGAACGAACTGCTAAACGTTTTGCTAGTGCCTTTTAGGAACTGATTGCAACTGCTTGTTTCCATTTCTTTCCTCTTACGCCTCACCTTGGCATGCATCCAACATCATGCGCACGCGTACGGGGACAGTAGTTTAAACTAAAATGAATAGCATGTCAGAAGGATGTATAACTATGTACCTAAAGATGCCTGGACGCAATATCAAAATCATAATTTCTCATGTATAGACAGTAACTATATCTAAAGAAACGAAGCGGCGCAAAGCGAGCACAATTTTTCACCCGGGACGAATTGGAGGAGCAGAAAAAAGTGTTTATTGGAAGGTGAAGACAACGGTAATTCTCGCCGTCTGCCCTATAGGCCTTTCAACCGTTGTGTCAGCGTTTGGATTAAGAAGCATAGGTAATGCGGGCTTAGAGTGGACGGTATACCACTGGAAAAAAGTAAAAGGAGATTGAAAAGATGTCACCCTCGCATTGCAAGATGAAGATGAAACGATGAAGAGTTGAGAAACATGTTATGCTTTGTACGAGCGTAATACAAAGCCTTTATTCTATTCTTCACATGCCCTAGGGCCAGAATCTTTCAGCTTATTTGACGCAACGTCGTTGCACTTAAAAGCTGAGCTAGGTTGTTAGATGGCCCCGCCACGGTGGGCTAGTGGTTATGGCGCTCGACTGCTGATCCGAAGGTCGCGCGATCGAATCCCGGCCGCGGCGGCTGCATTTTCGATGGGGGCGAAAATATTTGAGGCCCGTGTACTTAGATTTAGGTGCACGTTAAAGAACCCCAGGTGGTCGAAATTTCCGGAGCCCTCCACTACGGCGTCTCTCATAATCATATCGTGGTTTTGGGACGTAAAACCCCACATGTTAGTTAGGTTGTTAGATGTCTGCTGTGTAAGCATAAATTAACACTAAGATCCTCTAACCCTGCATTCGGGAGCCTGACAGAATGTAAGCTGTACAAGGCTGGATACAACGCTCTCATGTGCATGTATCGCAGACTGCCTATTACAACAAAGTGCTTTTCTCAAAGATAAAAACAAAATCTACAACGGATTCTCGCAGTTCCGTCCCTTCTCTCTGCACAGTGTCCGCCGAGGTCGCCCACATGTCGACGCGATGGTAGACAAGCGTAGCTGGTGACCATCAGTGCCTCCTTCAACGCGAAGCAATGAGCACCGTCTCTCGCCTCGTTTCACATGTGCCTACAGAGGGCCACTCCCCTTTCTTTTCGTGGCGTTTCGAATGTCCCTTACCGCAAGCAGCTGTTGCCTCTCCGTCCAGGGGTTCATTAGCGGGTTCCCCCCGGGGGCCTCGATGCAAGGGAGCACTAACCGCGGGGGTCCAGAGCCGTCGCTTTTTCGCGGTCTCCATAACGCGGGACCACGGCAGTGGGCAGCTGCTTTGAGTCATTCGGGACGCGTTCTTCTCAGTGCGGCAGAGAAGCGAGACGAGGGATCACCGATCTTCTTCGACGCCTTTTGCCTCCGTTTTGTTTTTCGCGTGCCCTAAGACGGCGCGCTGCCTCTCTTGGTTCTTTTTCTTGGTCCATCTCTCGGTGTTCCTCTTTCCTCTTCGCGATGTGCCAGCGCGAAGAGATGCAAATGGCCCCTTCTGTCCGGGCGAACTGCTGGCCGGTCTCACCCCGCAGTCGAAACAGACGGAAGCTCGGGGATAGTCAACCTTTTTTTTTTTTTTTGCGGCGGTAGAAGAGCATATTCGTAAAAGGTACGATGGTTATGCTTTTAACGAGGGTTCTAAAACAACGCGTGGGACGTCCTTGTGAAAGCTGCCGTCTGAAGTTGTCGCACGTGGGTGCCATATACAGCGTCCCTGCGTATACATTGTGTCCTGTTGCAAGGTGCTCGTATGACAACCTTTCGTGGCGTACACGGGGGTATACAGACAACTTGTCTCGAAAGTGGGGTTACGCAAGTGCGCTAATGCGAGAAATCGTTTAAGAAACTGCTTAGTTTATATTTACTATAATGCTTAACGCGGTTTCACCGCGACTTCCTTTCTTCTTTTGTTTCTTAAAAAAAAATGAAGTACAAGTTAGTAAAATGAAGAATATGGTCAATACAGGATAGTCAACCGGACGCCCTTTTGCGGGATTAATGTAACCGGCAGCCTATACATTGTTTTCCAAAACGGGCTCTGACGGAGTGCTTAAACTCAGTCTCGCCACCTTCCACTTTACAGACCCGATGATGGACATCAAGGCCGAGGTTCACCGGTGGAACCCCGAGGTACACCGGAGCCCCGTGCTGGGACCCGGTCCCGGCAGCGGTCCCGTGCCCATGATGACTCCAGCCGCCCTGAGCCACTCTGGTCCCGAGTGCGCGGGCTGCCAGAAGCCCATACGCGAGCGATTCCTGCTCAAGGCGCTGGACCAGCTGTGGCACGAGGACTGCCTCAAGTGCGCCTGTTGCGACTGCCGCCTCGGAGAGGTCGGCTCAACGCTCTTCACCAAGGCCAACCTCATACTCTGCAAGAGGGACTACCTCAGGTAAGCCGCGGCTCCTTTGACTATTTTGCTTCAGGAATGTAGGATACCCCGTCTGCATTTGTTGATGCATAAGTGAAGCAATTCTGTTGCTTTCAAGTGTCCCCTGAAGGGCAGAGTTCCGAAGAAGGAACGTTATATATTCAGGTTTTCAACAGGGAAATATAAGCCTATTCAAGAGGCATAGTATGCAGACTTTACTTCCCTTTATCACCTTAGCATCCCGTATTAATAAGTCCCCATTGTGAGCGGCTTCTTCATAAAGAACATGGTGTCCCTGTAACCAGTAATATAAGGTGGAGCGAATATTTGTAACGTATGTGCCCTTAATTATCTGATATTGCGGCGCCCTTAAAGAGTTGGTTGTTTGCAGCGTTCATGTGGTGTAAGTCATAGGAAATGTACAGCTCGAAAAAGCGCCATTTTCTTGGGTGCGACATACTGCCGTCTTAGTATCAAAGTTACTTTGGTTACGTCAGAAGACATTACGTTTGTTTTCAGGAAAAATCAGTAGCGTGAAAACAAGATTACACTTCGCCCCAATGCAGATAACTTATATTGGGTGCTTGAAACCGTAGTTAAACCGTAGTGAACTTCTGTATAGTTCAGAAAAATGCGAGGCCGGCGTCATAGCGCATGGAGCACTTTGCCCGCGCTACACTACTCCATTCATATTCTCGCGGCTGATATAAACGTTGACAGACAGGTGGAGACATCGTTGAGCTTAACAAAACTTCGTATGAATGATTCAAAAAGACATCTATTATAACAGGCGAAACGAGAACGATTACTGTACTTTTTTTCTTTCTAGTGAGGAGAGCTACACTCTGTGAGAAAAAAAAAGAAAGAAAAAAGAGTATGTGGTACTATTTTCGGTGAGTCTTGGATTACCACGTATATGACTCTCTTTTAAGAGACACGTTAACTCCATTTTAGGTGCCACTGCTCTCCAACGAGTGCATAATGATCCCAAAAGAGAGTTCATATGTCTCTTTAAAGAGAGTCATATATACCTCAAGTCTGGACTCACGAAACAGAGTCAGACGACTCTTTTTTTTTTCTTAAAGTGCACGAGGCAGAACTCGGGGATTCATAATAGCAATCTGTGTTGTACTAGCGTTTACCGAAGCACAGAACAACTGACCTGAAAGGCGCAGGAGGCATGCTAAAAGAGTGCGGCGTCAGTAGAAAAAAGAAAAAGAAAAAGCGCTGCACGCAGCGATTGCTATAGACGTCGCATTTACGTACTATCCCGCGTCTATACCTCGCACGGTGTGCATGACCGGGGGCAGGAATTTCGCTTGCAGAAGCGCGTGCGTCGAATAGTCCTGAGTCATGGACCTGGCGGATGAAAAAAACAAGAAAGAAGTGAGACGTAGGAAAACGACTGCCGCGTGTTCACGGCTGTTGCTCCTGTGCTTGCTCGCCGACTGCAGCACGCCAACTCGCTTCGAAAGGCAGAAAACTTTCCGGATAGTTTGTTCGCCACGCTCGACCACGTTTTTTTTTCTCTCGCTCCTCGCGTCAGACTCCCCGTCTTCGCGCCGAGAAAGTAAAGTCGACGACGACGACCCAAGTCAGAGCACACACACACCTCCCTGTAGCGCATACAGCCCCTCCTATACAGCTATAACAGCTCGCGCTTGCGTGGACGCCGCAATGTCACGCTGCTGTTCTAAGCAAAACTTGGCCTCGCGTCGCTGGGCTGCTGCGCCTTTACAGTCTTTGCAAACCGCGTAGAGAAAAAGGAAAAAAAAAAAAAACGGGCCAAGCGCGACACTTAACAAAGCATTGTGGAGGGAACCGCGGCTGCTAAGAGGAGGCGGCCACTACGCCTAGTGAACCGACTCCCCGCGTTGTTCACTTCTTTCCTACTCTGCCTATTCGAGGCGACGAAAGCCGCGTTTTGTGTTGCTTTGTGCCGTGTCGCATACGCCGAAAGTGTTGTTGCAGCAGCTATTCAGGGGGAAAGACACGACACCACGCGCCACTTCCAGCCAAGTCACTGCACCATATATATATACTATAGCGTACAGCAGGCATTTCGAATACCCCATTGCTTGCCCACACTCGCGTATGCGCACAACCGTGTTGCGAGGAAAAGGGTAAGAGGAAAAAAAAGAAAGGCGAAAAGGAAAAGATGAATAGCAAGAAACGTGAGACCGGGTGCACTGGCAAAACGACCACTGCAGCGTTCTGCTCGCGCAAGTCGAAGGAATGCGGCGGCGGCGGCTGCATTTGCGCCAAAGGCGCGTTCATGCGCGAAGAAGCCAAGCTGTGCCAAAGCGCCGCGACATTGGTTTCAACCCACACCCAGTCGGGCGCGCGCGCGGCTGACGTTGGTAAACGTGCGCGGGCGCGCGTTTTTGCCCTCGCATCCAGTCGGCGGTGGCGGTCCGTGTTACTCCCCTCCAGCCTCGCGTCCTCTCGACACTTCCGCGCGTTCGTTGAAGTGTTGGAGTACACGAACCGGCGGTACCCGTGAGCGCACACTCGATGGGAGCGCGACGACGGCTTGGGTGGGCCCGGTTTAACGTTTCTTTTGCAATTCTTCCTTTTTTTTTCTCTCTCTCTCTCGTGGTGCAAATTCCTGCGTCTGTATGCGCTGTCACTAAAGCGGTGACGCTGGCTGTCGTCATAAGCGAGCTTGACAGGATCTAGAGGCGACTCTCACCGTAACACAAGGAAGCTTCCCAGTATAGAACGGGTGGAAAAGGGGCAAGTTGTTTGCGCAGAAGAGAGAAACAACATTTATTGAAAAAAAAAAAAAAGAAGTGTGGCTCATTGCGGGTGGGGCCGTTCTTCCAAGGTTCCACTGGCTATTGCGGCTCGGCGGGCAAACAGACCCATCGCGTCCATTTCTGGCCGTCGGCACTCAGTTGAGCGCGAGCATCGCGAGCCAATTGCACTGAAACGTGCTATAATCCACGTTATCGTCCTCCTCTTCTAACTTAAGACTCAGCTGGAATGGAGAGTTTTAGGCGGTGTCCTTGAGCATATCCAAAGTCAGGTTACTATGCAGCCGCAATAGGCGTACAGAACAACCCATACGAAAACAACGGTATACGAAAATACGCGAAATGAGTACAAAAGAACGCAAGCAGGACTTGAGGCTTTGTGTACTCCATTTCTAGAGCTCTCTAATAGCTCTTAGACGTCTGAGAATTTCGGTTGGCCATACAAGTATACCTCAGAATATATGATTTGCTGTAGAAGGGTTGCTTCGGGTCTTGCATTCCGCGTACTTGTCGTTTCCAGTGGCTCACTTGTGTGCCGGGTGTCTCCAGTTATATAGGCACATTAACAGTGAACTTGAGCTTTATTGTTCCTGCCAAGTCAGTTGAAAGGTTCTGCAGTAGCTTGTCCTGAAGGGGCTCCCGGTTGTCTCTCACTGCTATCTTTGGCCGGCATAATGAACTTCCAACCTGTAGCAGCAACGTCACTATAGTACCTGACTTGCAACTGTCACGTCCTTCGGAGTTTTCAAGTATCCGAATCCCCGCCTACGTTGCTTGCTATACAGACTGACATAAATGCGATCTAGAGACGTAGAGTGAAGTCGAGCTATAGGTGAAAGGCCACATTCCTCTGCGGATTCGTGGGAAAGCTCATGCGCAGCCACGCTTGCTGTGAGCTTCCGTGCAGCCCCGGAGAAACGCCTCATTCGGTATGCGCCCAGCAGCCATGAGGGCCATTTATGGCGACTCGCGCGTGAAAGGATTTGACATCCCACTGTCTCTCTCTCTTTCTCTCGTGTTTCATTTGCATTTGGTCGCCCAGGCAAGGATGGGGTGGCTGCGCTAGAAACGCAAACATATCCCTTTCGTTTAAGTTGTCTTTATTTCTATATTGATGTATTTTATTTCATCCCCACGATCTTTGCCCGTGGCGCGACGCATCACGTTAACAAAATTTGAATGAAACAAGGCAGTATTCTGCGAGCGGTGCCGAGCATCGCGTAAAATACTTTGCGTTCCGTGCAGTCATTCTAGGCTTTATGCTCTGAGCGCGTTTTCTTCTATATTTATAGCCCGCGGCACATCTCGCCCTAAGCTTAACGCGCGGAAAGGGGGGACCTAAGGGAGCCCCGCATACGCATGCAGGGCGCGGGGGGCTGCCGGCAGCGCGCCGTTCGCGCCAGAAATCGCCCATAACGGCCGCCGCCGGCGAATAAGTCATCTGCGCAGCCGTGGACAACGTCGTCGTTGCCGCGCCGTCATCGTCAAAATGTCTCTCGACAATGCTCTGAGCGGCGGTCGTGTCGACGACGCCTATAGTGGAAAAGGAGGGGAGGGTCGGAGGTGCGTCGACGGCGACACGACGTGTCGCTGCATAGCAAGCACGCCCCGAGCCCTCGCCGTCTCGCCATAACTGCCCGTTTTCGTATACTAATTCCGTGCAACGCAGCTTCGCGATGATAG
This sequence comes from Rhipicephalus sanguineus, assembly GCF_013339695.2. Taxonomy (NCBI): domain Eukaryota; kingdom Metazoa; phylum Arthropoda; class Arachnida; order Ixodida; family Ixodidae; genus Rhipicephalus; species Rhipicephalus sanguineus. The sequence goes on from NC_051177.1 coordinate 89,293,873, forward strand.
CATGCGAGAGTAACACCGCTGCTTTTATACGCGCGTGAAACGGCGAAGAGCCTGGGAGGATGCGGAAATCTAACGTTTGGTTGTTCCGGTGGCAGTCGTGAGAAGTATCTCGCAAGAACTCTCCTTTCTTCAGAAGTCTATGTAGATCGAAATCGGTAAAAGAAATATGAGTCGATCCTGTCAACACACCTGGCGCGCGAAATATATCCTACGAGTCTTGCATAGAAGCGTCAAGTGCAGGATGTTACTACACCATAGAAGACGCGTTACTACAACCCTCAGATAAGAGCTCCTTATTGTAGTCCCGTGTTATATCGCCCGCCACACGAACTCGCTAGTTGGCTGCGCTGCACGGAACTGACAAGGGGGGGCGGCCGGGAGCACAGGCCACGAGCGCTCGGCTTGGAGCGGCAGTTTATATGGGCGCACGCTCGGTTGAGCCCCGTGAAAACGTCCGGCGCTCGAACGGACCGAAAGACATTTGCGTGTGGCCACACAAACACGGGTCTGCAGCGCGCGCGCTCACACTTGCGGACGCGCCATTCCGTGCTGCTCCATCAAAGCGAGGCGGCGGCCGCGCTTGTGCAGCGCGCACACACAATAAACGCGCTTTCTTCCTTCCCGCCGTCATCCACGCACGCCCGCGCGAACGCTTCGCTCGCGCCTTGCGGCTGCGTGGCGGCGGCCCACCGGCAACGACAGGAGGAACGCAGCAGCATCCGGCTTTCGTCGTGTTTACTGCACGCTGTCGGCGCCGTGCTCGAAAAGGACGCGAGCACGCGAGGTTTAGCCGGTGTTTCGCGTCGTGCCCACAGACGGACGCTGTGGTACGTGTCACACTTTCGTCGGGAATGTCGTTGGACGCGTAAGTACCGTAAATAACCGCGAGTTTGCACGCGTTGTTCTTCTCAATGAAACGAAGCGGAAGCAGGTAAACTACCTCTGCAGTTCATTCTGCGCAGAGAAAACAGTGTCTAATCGAGGGGAGGACCGCATCGCGTATTACTTCATTACTACGTATTAAAAGCACAGAGTCTGCAAATCTACACATAGTATTGTCAAAATCCGTTATGATAGTCCAAGGACAATGTGCGAGTTCATAATGCCTCCTTCCCTTGCAGAGGGAGGCATTTGTTTTATCTTTGTTTCCTTTTTTTTGGTGCGTGTTTTACTGAGAAAGGAGTGTCATACTTGAGTCTTGTGTGTTGCCTACTGAGAGCGGCTTACGTGCGTGGAAAACGGTACCTGCCAAAAGCAACGTATACTCGTCAGAAGTTTGTGCGTCGAGGGCACGAGAAACGATACGTGCGGTAACGCTATTTAAAACAACACCACAAAGGCGCGGCGCCGTTTCGTAGACCGCCGCCTTCATGAGAACCATAGTTGGAATGCATAACATTTTAACTAATTGAAGATTCGTTCCGATGAATAACGGAGTGAATGAAGGAAGGAGGGGCCCGTGGTTGGGGATGTCGAGGCTGTTTTGCTGTATTGTTTCAGTTGTTTCACATTTAGGCAGTTCGAATTACGGTTTACGCAAGAGCAGGTGAGGACGTACTCCTCCAATTTCCCTCTTTTTTCTCCCCTTATTCTTGAAACTACGCCTCTACATTCCTCCTAAATCATCCCATGAAGCGTGACAGCTCTGACCTGTTTGCTCGTAACCGCTTTACATACAAATAAGGCATAAGTAAGCGTGAATGTTGACTTAAAAGTACAACCGTTCCGCCGCACGATGCATTACCTATTTTCTACATATCTTTCTCCTCATCCATCCTTACAGCATGCCCCAATGTGCGGAAAAAGCGACTCAATAATTCACGCACCACTATACAATACGGGCGCCTTCAGTGGCGCTTGGAATGGCGCAAAGAAAAGGGCAACGCTGCAGAATGCAATCGCTTCTCGCACGTCTTCATTTCCGTTTCTCGCGTGGTTAGGGTGGGCGGCCGGGTGGGCTTCGCATGCTGAGCGAGTCAGTGCGCGTGGCGATGAGCATAGTGCGTGGCATAGCGTGCGTGCCGGCCGAACGCCGCAGATTTTCGCCGCTTCGCGTGGCATCACGCCGCTTCGAGATTTGAACACGCAAGGCGCCTCGTTGTCCGTTGGGGCCGCACTTCCTCGCGCCTCCTTTTGGGAAACGGCAAGTAACAGAAAAAAAAGATTGCGAGGTGGTACCAACGGCGATTCATCGTACGCTGCAGGCATGCTAAGTAGCCATCGCACACATAACGAGTTTCCCTGCCGCTTATGCTTGATACCACGGTTTATAGTATACAGACAATGGAAAAGGGCATGTAGCTTCGCTTCTAACCGCAAACAAATTTTTAATCGAACAAACAAACCAAACTATGATATACACTCTAAGGCAAAATTACCCGAACGAGGAGTAAAGGAGCCCAATAGGCGCGCGCGATGAACGGTTAGACCGTCGTGGAGCAAGCGGAGAGGGATGCGTGCGGTGTGCAAATCAGTTAGTCTGCAAAGGGATGAACGGCGCGGGAGATGCAGGCCGTGTGCAAACGGTTGTCAAGGGAACTACCCGTCCTCCTCGCTCGGGTCAGTCTTCCAACTTGTGTTCGAGCTGGCGTGTTGCGCGTTGTGTCGCGCTCGGAGTTCGCCGATCTCGGAACTACGGCTCGGTGCCTTTGATACACACGTATGCGTAGATGAGTGTGTCGTGTTGCTTTTACGTTTCGCCACACCCACGAAGTCTGGAGCTGCTCTCGATACGTCGCGACGCCGTGCTGCATATATCCGGCGTAGTCACGGCACTGCGTCGCCACCGGCTAGGAATGGCGGCCGAGAAGACAGTAGGCCTATCGGATCCATGACTTCAATCTGACTCGGGGCACAAATCGGCGCTGGATTCTTTCACAAGTAAGTGATCGCTCTTTATTCTGCCGTACCTATCGCGTGCGCGAAACTGATCGCGATTATCGGTAACGGACTCGATCGTGTTGTATATCGCGCGCACGAAATGTACCGCGAAGGCCGGCTTGGGCGTGAGCTCGCCTGTGCTTTGTGACCGCCTGGATATTGGCCGCCATTGTCGTCGCCTGCCCAGATGTTCGCTCACGGATGATTCGCTGTGGTGATGAGCTGCGAGCTCGTGATATTAGCAATATTAGGCAGAGGCCTCGCCGCTGTTTTGCGACTCGTCCAAAACGCTGTGCGTTAGCAACGAGCTCGATTGTATGCCGCGCGCTTGAAATGCACCGGCATGGGTTGGCGGGTGCTCCAGCTAGACGACTTTAGCAGCGCTTTGGAACTCTGCGGAAATTGGTCGCCATGACCTTCGGCTTCCTCGACGCTCGCTCGGAAGCATTTCGCCGCCGTTCGCGGCGTCGACCCCGCTTTCGCTCGCTGTACTGGTGCTCGCTAGAGGAATTTGGTGGAAATTGGACGCCGTTATCGTCGGCTTCCCCTTCGCTCGCTCGCAAGCAGCCTGGCGGCGTTCGTGGTGTCGGCTTCGCGTTCGCGCGTTGGTCTGCTCGAGTTTCACTGGCGGCTACGGCGGCTGACGGGCTTGCTCGAGCTGTAGGACGCCGCTCGCAAAAAACTCGCCGTCTCGTTGGGGCACGGTGGTTGGCGGCGCCTCGGCGTGATGGCTGCGGCTGCCGCACTTGAAGTGTTTGTTGCGCTGTGTGGCTTGAAATGCGTCTTTGATGACGTATGACATCACGGTGAAATCATTCCCATGCCATATTTAGACGTGTGTTTTTACCTTGCACGTATTTGCCATGTACGTGCGTCTCATCCCCTCTGTGACGTGTCGCAGAATATTTGCAATATTTTGTGCTTCGCTGGGTGGTCATTCCACGCCAGACGTCCTAGTCCTTTCGGCGACCATATCAAATGTTCTCGAAAAAAAAAAATGTGCTGATTTCTTGCATTGAAAACAGCGAATTGCTAGAATATTTCTGAGAGAAAAAATTTTGGTCACGTGGGAGCCTTCCGAATTTCGCAGGATGTCGTCTGAGTGTTGTTTGTCAGAAAAATTATTCTGAGAGTATCTTTGCTTGCTTCAATACCAAATTTGGTTTACTTATTAAGCAAAGGTGTTTGTGTAAGGTGTTCAAAGCTCAATAATATTACTGCAATTTTTCTGCCACAAATGCGTCCAGAAAATTTGCCAAAATGTCCTTTCTTTACATTTTTTACTATGTAATATTGCGCTATGTATGAATATCTGAATAATGAATACTTACTCTACGAAAGGTATATTTTGCGTTAAAATTATTTTCAGAGCACTGCACTGCAGTCTTTAAATTTTGCGAGGAAAAATCGCAAACTTGAGAAAATCATCGTTTTGGTCCACATTGAGACGCAATTTACATCACGTGGTGCTCCAATTAAAAATCAACTTGATACCACAATCGAAAGCAAATAAATAGTTCTTCTTATATGGCAAGTTTTATCATTACAAGTTTTGTTTTAAGGAAGAAAATAATTTTTGAAATTCCCCATTGATGTCTATGGAGCACTTTAAAGAGGAAGCTGCCGCATATCCAAATGGGAAGATAGCCGTCAATGGGCAATTTCAAAAATTATTTTCTTCCTTAAAACAAAAATTGTAATGATAAAACTTGCCATATAAGAAGAACTATTTATTTGCTTTCGATTGAGGTATCAAGTTGACTTTTAATTGGAGCACCACGTGATGTAAATTGCGTCTCAATGTGGACCAAAATGATGATTTTCTCAAGTTTGCGATTTTTTCTCGCAAAATTTAAAGACTGCAGTGCAGTACTCTGAAAATAATTTTAACGCAAAATATACCTTTCGTAGAGTAAGTATTCATTATTCAGATATTCATACATAGCGTAATATTACAGAGGAAAAAATGCAAACAAAGGACATTTTGGCAAATTTTCTGGACGCATTTGTGGCAGAAAAATTGCAGTAATATTATTGAGCTTTGAACACCTTACACAAACACCTTTGCTTAGTAAGTAAACCAAATTTGGTATTGAAGCAAGCAAAGATACTCTCAGAATAATTTTTCTGACAAACCACACTCAGACGACATCCTGCGAAATTCGGAACGCTCCCACGTGACCAAAAATTTTTTTCTCTCCGAAATATTCTAGCAATTCGCTGTTTTCAGTGCACGATATTAGCACAACTTTTTTCGAAAACATTTGAGATGGTCGCAAAAACGGCTGGGACGTTTGGCATGAAATGGCCCAGGGGTGAAATTATTTGCGTGCCATGTTTTAGACGTGTTTTAGTTCACCTTGCACGTATTTGCACAGTGCGAGCGTCTTCACCCTCGCTGTCACGTTACTAAATATTTGCAATATTTTTGTGCTTTGCAGGATGCAGCCGTTGCCCACAACGAGCAGAATGCTGTGTGCCCTGGCGCGTACAACGACTGCCATCTGTCGCTTCCGTTGGAGCAGCTTCACAGAAAGGACTGTACGAGATATGAGAACGCGGCTCGACCTGTATTGGACATTTTGTAGTGAATTCAATGAAAGAAAGCAGAAACTTCATATGTATAGAAATAATAAAACGTTTCATTGTCTCACTTTTGTCTTTCGTTGTCGCATTGAATGCGAAAGCAGTGACACACGCATGACTAAATATTCTCTTGCGTGTTCTTTTCCGCGGCATTTGTTGCTCACCGCGGAAAGAAACACGCGAAAAAAGTATTAAGTCTTGCGGAGAGTACTGTAGAAAATCATCCCTGGGATAAAAAGTTCATCCGAATGGAGCGTTTGAGTGGACTGACCGTTGGTCCGGCGAGGTGCAACTGCGAGGACTAACGGTTGCCCGGTAAGGTGTAAATGTGAGGACCAAATGTTAGTCCATTAAGGTGATCTGTGGGGACTAACAGTTGCCCGGTAAGGTGTAAATGTGAGGACTAAATGTTAGTCCATTGTGGGGACTAACTGTTAGACCCGGTGCCGTTAGTTCTTAAAGGGATTAATGGTTGTGGCAGCCCCATTAGTCCCCAAAAGGACGAACCACACACCCTTTTAACACCCTTTTGCCTTAGAGTGTAGGCGTACAGGAGTGTCACTGCTTTCACGAGTGCAATACATGTTGAAGGCAGAGGCTGGCTTGTGGCTTGAGCCCCTAACGCAAAGCGGTATGTGTGAGATCGTGGTATTGGTTATGGCGCTTGACTGCTGACCCGAACGTCGCGGGATTAAATTACAACCACGGCGGCCGAATTTTCGACGGAGGCGAAAATGCTAGCGGCCCGCGTGTTCAGATTTAGGTGCACGTTGCAGTACCCCAGGCGGTCGAAATTTCCGGAGCCCTCCACTACGGCGTCTCTCATAATCATACGGAGGTTTTGGGACGCAAAACTATAGATATTATTGATGAAGGTGCGGGATAGTCGATGAATGTGCGGGATAGTCCTGCGTCAGCAGCTGGACGATCCCATCAGTCAGCAATATCCCTCTGTTCAGCGCCTCCTCTAAATGGAGGAGGCGTTTCTCTGTTTGACCAGCTTACACCATTTTATAGCTGCATGTTTTCCAGTTAAATCGCACCCACCGTGCTCGACTGCGTTTTGCTTCTCGTGGCAGCCCCATCTGGTAACTGACAGACAACTGGTTATTTACCTCTCAGTGTTGATGCAAGCGGTGTTGATTACGGACGTACATTCAAGCAGCATGAATTTACCGACATGATGTGCAAGTTCACGATGTAACACTTGGTCGTGTACGTTTGTTTCAGAGCGCAGTTCTTAAGGGCGCTCTGTTTCCTTGGCGGCGTCCTTGGCGTTGTCGCCGGCGGCATAATTGAGCGAAAGATCTGTTGGCGCAGAATAGGATGAAAGGGGGCGAACGCCGAATGCAGCTTATAGAATGAATGACAGTGAAAGAGAACAGAATGATGGAAGGAAAGTGGAGGAAAGAGTAGGGCCTGCGGAAGCACAGCGCTGTATGAACCACGGTGCCATGAAGGCATCACGAACGCGCCGAAGCCCGTTCGCCTTGCCAGCCACGCTACTCGCACAGTTCCCGCCACAGTGAGCGACGCAACAGGTGTGCTTAGTCTAGCGCTGCTGCTGAACGAACTGCCTGCGCAGAGCGTGATCGACGCAATCGCCTGGATCCAGGGGTGCCAGAGGTTCGAGTCGCCGCCAAGAGGATCCTGTCTGCGCCGCCGAAGCAGCACGAAAGTCATCGCCCCAGTCAGGACGTACAGTCGGCCTCAAAATAAAACGTACCACGTGAGCGCGTGCCGAAATTGCCATCTGCGTTGTCTAGTGACGAGCCGTCTGCTGTCGAGAGCATTGCTGTGGCTTATGCGTGGCCAGTGGAATGCTCTCGACAGCAGGTGGATCGCCACTAGACGGCGCAGGTGGGAGTTTCTGCACGCGCTCTCGTGGGACGTATTATTTTGTGGCCGACTGTACGTGAATGCCTATCTCTCAAATTCTTTGCCTCACATATCGCAACGTCAAAACACCCAAACAGCTGCTCTCAACTTTTGAACTGCAGTGTATCTCGGTGAATTTTTTTTTCTTTTTTTTTTCGCTTATAAGTTTATGAATTATTGGGGGCCAAAGACGGAAGCCACCAACGGGACAAAGTGAGTGGAGCTGGTGTGACGAGAAACACGAGTAGTAACGGCTGCCGTGCGATGCTCGTCGTCGCCTCGACTGTGGGGGAACAACACGAAGGCGGCGCGATGCGACACCGCCGAAAGGATGCATGCATGCGTGTCTGTGAACGGCGGCCGAGCTGGCCTCGAATGGCGACGACCATATGCGCGCGCTGAAAGAAACGCGTGGTTAGGTTCCAATGGCGGCGCGCTTACGTGACACGCCTTTGCTCGTCTCGCATCTAACCCGCCCCAGCCTAGTTCTTTTTTTTATTTTTTTTTACGCTCTCGGTCCTCTTGAATGTGTTCACCAAAGCGCGCACTGACTGAGCGCATAGTGCTAGGAAACGTGTTCTTTCCCATTATATTCTCCGCTTTCGAATGGGACCTGTCATTTCGAGTTTACAAAAAGGCCCGCGAGCGACTTCATTTTCTTCGCTCGGTAATCTGTCTCACTTTTGAGAGCTTCATTAACTTGTTTACGCCGGCGATAACTCATCGTTTATGAACGCCGGGCAACGTTGCCTGCATGAACAGTCCTTGTTGCCTCATTTCGCAAACCCCATCGCGCTGCAGATGTATAAATATTTCCTTATGTACTTTTGATGGTGAATTGAGAATGACAAAGTGGAAATTTTGCTACCCACCGAGTAATTAATTTACCGTGGTCTCTTTGGGTGTGACAATTATATCTTTTCATTTGTTCATTTCTCGTCTTTTTGTTTCATTATTCGTTTGAGGAAATGTTTCTCTTTGGGCAAGTTCTTCCTTTCTAATCCTACAATTACAATCACATTAGCTATTCCAATCTCGCAAGGTGAAATCTGATCGTTTCGTTTACGTAGTGGACATCACGTTCTGCCGATAGATTTTCGTAAAATTTATGTTCCTGGGCTGGACGAACGCAAGCGACCTCCAAGACCTGGTGAACAGTGACGCTGCTCACCGCTATTTGCTCTCAATAAGTGTCGTTTTGTGAATGTCAGCTTCTGCGAAAACACACACACACACACCGATCCTTGTTTCCCTTTGTTCCGAACACAGAAAAAATGGCGCGGTGGGCAGGAAAAGGATTCATTAGGCCTGGGCTGACTTGCAAAAAAATAATCATATTCTGGGATTCCAAGTGCCAAAACCAAAATGCGATTATGTGGGCATGCCGTATAGTGTCAATCCAGAGTAGAACTCCGGATGGATGGATGGATGGATGGATGGATGGATGGATGGATGGATGGACGGATGGATGGATGGACGGACGGACGAACGGGTGGGCGGGCGGGCGGGCAGGCGGGCAGTGGTCACAGTCAGTCAGTCAATGAACTTTATTTATAAATTGTCCTGAGGAGCCGATTCCCCTCAAGAGGGAGGGTCGGCTGCGGGCCGCGCCCACGTGGGGACAGGAAGAGCGAGCCCCTCCGCCAAATTGCGGGCCCTCTGGACAGCCCGGATTTGGACCTCCCGGTCCGAGCTGGTGATTGCCGTCCTCCAGGCGTCCTCTGTGCTGAGATTCTCGCAATCGCGCAGCGCCGTGCATTGCCAGAGCATGTGGGCTAACGTGCATCGTCTCTCATCGCAATGAGGGCAGTGCGGCTTTATGCTGTCAATAAATTTGCTGTACACTAAAGGCGACGGGTAAGTACCCGTTTGCAGCATTCTTAAAGTGACTGACTGGGTCCTCGAGAGTTGCGGGTGCGGGAGTGGAAAGCTACGCCTGGCCAATTGATAATGTTTGCAAATCTCATTAAAGGTGAGGAGAGAATCAAGCTGCCGGATGCCATCCCCAAAATTAGATGCCGATTGCCCGTCACGGTGGGACAGTTCGCGTGCGCGGGTATGGGCAAGCTCATTGGCATTGGGGATAACAGGGTGGACATCCTTGCCCATGTGGGCAGGAAACCAGGTGATGTTGCCGTCGATTTCTGTGCAATTTGGTCTTTTGGTAAGAATATGGGCCGCCTGCTCACAGATTGACCCGGTCATGAACGCTCGTGCAGCAGCCCGAGAATCAGTGAAAATGCGCGTGCGCATGGGAATCGCCACGGCCAGTGCTATAGCAGCCTGCTCTGCCCTGGCCGGCGTGGTATCTCGAAGAGATGCTGCTGTGAGGAGTTTACCGTGAAGGTCAGTGACCACAGCCACGAAATTGGCTGTGCCGGGATACTGTGCTGCGTCAACGAACGCCACAAGTTCAGGGGTGGCAGAGGCGGAACTGAGTAGCGACCTAGCCCTAGCGGCCCGGCGGCCGACATTATAGAGTGGGTGGACGTTTCTAGGAATTGGTGAGACCGTAATCTGTTCCCTCAATTTGGGTGGAAGTTGTATCTTTTTGTCTACATGTACGCACAAATAGCACTTAGACACGCACGCACATGTACACAAAAGAGTTTATGGGTTTCGTTAAGGCGCAGGGTTGCCAATGGTGGCTACTTTTCGCAAAATTGGCGAATTTGAGAGGCCCGTGGCGACCTAAAATCATGAATGGCGACATGGCGAATTTTTTGGCGATTTTCGGCTTAGGCCTCCACTGAGTTATGCACCCTAAGCTCAGTGTCTTCCCAACGAATGAATGGCAACATTCTCTGTATTTTTCTTTGTTTTAGATCCACGAGTAGAATCTGCACATTACGCGTCATTCGGTATGTCCGTCCTGTATCTCGTGTGTATCTCCTCAATTCATCTAGATGCAGGAGATGCTGGAACGTCCCCCAGCGACATTTTAGCAAAATGTAAGTCAGAGGACTGTCTTGAGTACCGTGAGGCGGCAGTGTTTGAATATCAGTTCATGGCTTTCCGTGCTTTCAGCTTCTCTAAAGTTTCGCTTCTGAAGGGGCTAGATGACTGTTTGGTCGCGTGTTCCGACCATTTGTTCCGCCAAAGCTCCAACTGTTCTGAATAGCTTGGCGACTTATTCACTGTTGTAATACCCCCAATTCAGGTCGTAAAGACTGTTTTGGAATAGCTAATAGAGGCGGATACGCGGCTATTTGCGCAATAAAAAATATTTATTGGGGCATTTTCCACTGTTCTCGGTGAGCGTGTGCAATGAAAACAATTGCTACATAACATTTTACATTATCTACCTGTTCATTAATAACGCATCGGATTGAGGCATGTAGATATAAGTGACTATAAGAAAGGGTCGGTGGCGTCCGGTATCACATTAGTTCACACTGAAAAGGTGTAAGACTCACTAATGATCGGTTCCTGTAAAAATTCTGTCGTGTTACCTCCAATAAACCTTTTAATCCTTTTAATTCGTATAAGGGTACGTAAAGCTGTCTACAAACAACGCTTTCACGGTTTTCGCCCAAGGTTTACCACACTTTTACCTTTGAAACGAGCGGACAGGGATGGAAGGATATCATGAGCTTTTCATTCATTCACCCTTGCGCCACCACGCACACCTTGTGGCTAGTCGGAGAAGCAGCACCATGCACTCCCATGCTGAAGCGGGCGATACGACTGGTAATGAGGAACGTCAATGTAATTTAAGGGCCTTGAATGGTACTGTATTCTTCGGAGCTATACCTGAGTGGAAATTTTTATTACTAAGTATGCCGCACATATCTACAATGGCGAATTTTTTGGCGAAATTTATTTAAGAAATGGCTACCTTTGGCGACTTTTTGCTCGTCGTTTGGCGACATTTACTCGAAAGTCAGTGGCAACCCTGTTAAGGCGTGTAGTCCTCAAAAAAAAAAAAAAAAAACGTTTCGACAACCCAGGATTCGATGCGACTACGTCTAAGTACACGGACGTTTCTTGCATATCGCCCCTATCGCTCTTGCATATCGCTGTGGCCGGTAATCGAACCCACGTCCTGGTGCTTAGCAGCGAAACGCGATAGCTGCTAAGCCTCGACGGCGGGTTACCGACTCGTAAGAAAGCCTGGGGACGACAACTGCCGCAGGGAATTACAAAGACGAGACGGGAACCAACGAAGAAAGGAGAGTGCGCTCTCAGCACGTCTGGCGTATAAGCATTGCATCCTGCAGAAGACCACAGCTGGATTCCATCAAGCGCTTCCACAGCCAGCCTCGGAAGGAAAGCGGGCAGAGCAGCGGGGAAGCTCAGCTGCCTCCCGGGTGCGCAGGATTCGCGCGCGCGCGTGAGAACGGCCGGTGTCGGACAGAACGAGAAACACAGCGGCGGGGCGCGAGAAAAAGCCTTGTCTCTCTCTAGCTCGTAGCGATGACCCACGGCGCAAAGAATGAAGCCGCGAAAGAGACGCTGCAGCAGGAGGTCAACGACGCACGTGCGAGCGCCTCATGCTAAAAGAACGAAAAAGCGAGCGCCGTGACGTCCGGCGGCCGTGGTTTTTCCTCGCGCCCGCGCTGCAGGCCTGAAAATGCGCGCACTCGCTCAGGCTACGGCAAACAATAAACCGATCGCACCTGTCTCAACAGGCCGACGTGAAAGTGAGCGTGCGCTTGCTTGTCTGTGTGGCCGGTGCCTGATGGAAATGGTGTTTGCGGGGCGCTCGACGTTGCTTCGCCCGTGGCGAGAGGCGAGCTTAGAGAAAGGTCAGAAGGAACCGTTTGGATGTTGTGGTGGGTTTCGACGGCAGGGCCGCACAAGCGATCTGCTTGGACGTTCCCGTTACGACAACCAAAACTCCAGTTGTTGTGGAAGACGCTGTGTGAGTGTTCGCTGCGGCCATTCTAAAGTGCGCGAAACGTCGGTACCACGCGAAGATTTAAACGTTCCGTGAGTTAGTAACCTCCGCGTTATAGAAATTAGAAATGAAATTAAATGAAGGAGCTGTCGCCATTTCTTCGCGGCGGCTACTCCTTTTTACTGATTTGATACGATAGAAATAAGGTTTTAAGAAAAGAAGCGAAGATAGTCTCGCGTTTGGTGAATTCAAAAGTTGTCGTTTTAACCGAGTCCGCCAATGTTTGGCACGATTCATGTGAAATTCATTATTCCCACTTTAATATCCATCCTAAACGTCAGTGCCTTCACAAAGACGTTGAATGACTTTCATTGCTTTGCGAGGGAAAAGTACTTGCTTGAAATAGTACTTCGCACACCAACTTACTTGCGTGAAATGGCGCAGTGAACTCTTCTTTGGAGACGTGCGTGTATTCGACTTTAGACGAGTGCGGCCTGAATACGCACACCGCTGCTTTTCAATAAAATCTAGCGAGTTCACTAGCGTACGTTAACCTCTGTGAGCGCACTGGGTGGGCAGGAGGGTGTTGACGTTTGCACAAAGTGTATAAAGGAACCACAGCACACAGCTGTGAATACACGCGATGAAAGAACAAAAGAAAAAAAAAACGAAAAGCAGGCCACTTTTTGCCATTCAAACTTTCGCTTCCGATTGACGCTTTTGGGACGCAGAGAGAACGCCACGGCTCACAGCTGCGGCGCTTTGGGCGTGAAAGTACGGTGGTGGTAGTAGTAGTAGATTTTCCTAGTAGTAGTAGTAGTAGCTTATAGCAGTAGCAGTTGCAGTAACTTGCAGCAACAGTCGTAGTAATAGTTATAGGTTGCAGCCGCAGTAGTAGTAGTAGTAGTAGTAGTAGTAGTAGTAGTAGTAGTAGTAGTAATCGCTCTTACTTTATAGTCGAATACAACTTTACAAGGCAGCGGCATTTCCTCCTCAAAGGCTGATGAACACAAGCCTGCACCAATGGGTGCGCACTCAGGACTGACGTCATGAGCGGGACGGCCTGTGGCTCCGCCTTCGGAGAACATCGGCGCGTGCATGAGCGGGACTATTCCTTTAGTCGCGGAGGCGATCGGTTGCCGCGCTTCGGTCGTCTGGGCGAGGCCTCTCCAGTCTTCTTAAGTTGTATCCGACTATAGTTAGGTAGTGTAGTTAGCTATAAACCATTCAGTTAATTAGTTTATTTGCGAATAATCTGAATGAAATCCAACACGTTGGCAACCACTGAGTCACCATTGTGTTGAGTACTAATTTGCTCACTGAGCAAGGCTTGTCGACACGAGATGATGCCAACGGCTGTCCGGCGATAGTTCACGTTTAGCAAAGGTTCTCTTGTCATACTTGCAGTCAATCGATGTACATACGTGGTACGTGACTAATTGGCAATAACACCGAACGACCTGCGATGGTATCGTTTTACCGGGAAACTAAACCTGCAGCTGCTCGTTCCTGGCCGTCGCCTGTCCCGTGGTGTCGTCGCCGACTGCAACGCAATACGTCGTCATGCATAGCTGACGGCTACGTGTGACGCCTGACTCTGGAAGCCTCTGTCGTATACGCGATGTGGCACGGAAGGCATGAATTGTTCCGTCGGCGCGCGCACCCGACACTCGCTGTGACGTATAGAAAGACGAGCGCGATCGGAAGCCGCGTGAGATGTATTCGGCTTCGCATTCCTTCCGTTTGATGACACGTATGCCGTGTGCACCAGATGCCGCAGTCGTGTTGATGAAGTGTAGTTTTTTGTTCTACTTTTTGTCTGGTTGTTGTGACTGGACATCTTTTCACGTCGCGCAGTTGTCTCTGCTATGTCTTTGTTTCACGTCCTGTTAAGCTTAAATAAAAACTCGCAGGGTCCCTTATGTATTCGCCTAAGACGAATCGAAGGCTAAAGCCATCTTTTTCTTTTCTGTCGATGTATTGATCCTACCCAGCCCCCCTCCGAAAGCTTTCTGAACCTAACGTGGTTTTGCACTGCCTCCAGGACCGGAGGCAGGCATTGCAAGCTTTCTGTACCTCACCTGGTTTTGCACTGCCTCGGTGATCGGCCCACCTTTGTCCAAGCGACGATGACATGTGATGACGCTTTCGTGGGACGCCGTGGTATGTGACGCTACAGTGATGTCTCACGTGATGATAACTTCTTTTTTTTTTTTTTTGCATCACCATGCTGACGCCAACGGTAAATTTTCGCGTTTGATGAGACACCTGAAGCTTTCGCCTTAAAAGGCGACTGGGAATTTCGATTCAACTGAAATTACGTGACACCTCAATCGAGAGTTAAAGTAAACTACAAACTTAAGCCTGAAGCAACCGGCTGAGTGATAAAACGAGTACAGAAGTAATGGGGCAGTAGAAACATATACAGCCTATATATAGCCCCGCGAAGTAGGCGAGATAAACAGATAGGGAGTGCTAGTAAAAGAAAGATGGCTGCTAATCAGGCTGCGCCTGGTTGGATAAACAAAGGTTGGTCAGTAAAAACAGCCACGCTTGGGTAGCGCTTGTGTTCTGACCTAACAATATACGCTCCGATTTGATATCGTTTTATCACGTCGTGTCAAATTAGCCACACCGAAGCGGCGTGCATCTATAGGTCGCTATGAATAAAAACATTATCTGACATTCCGAGTAGGACTGACGAAGGTGATGGTGACACATTTTCCAACACCAAAGGAATGCAAAATAAAAAAATAAATACAAAACCATGTCCGCTTCAGCAACGTGTCAGAGGTTCCGTTTTGCAGAAACAACGCTCTTCTTATTGAGTTCGCCGCTTGGCGTCGTGTCGCTTGTTACGGGCGATGCGTAGAACCTTCCTTTGTTCAGCACACGAAGATATATACAGCCTGCACAATGATGATACAACTAAATGGCACCCCTATAGCTTCATATAAACAAGGCCCGCAACTCTTCTCAATAGAGAAGTCACAGAAGTGAACGCGCCACGCTATTTGTTTCATTCCGAACGCAAGAAAGAAAGAAAGGATGATTTCGCTAGCTTGCGTCTGGGTAAGAAAGCAACGAAGGATGTGCGGTGCGGCTAATTAAACGGCGAGAAAAGCCAGCGGCTCCCATAAACCCCAATGACGATCTTCTTCGTGACTGCGATAATGAGACAGGTGGCTGCGATTCGCTGCGAAGCTATAATAAGCGCCGCCGTTGCACACCGTGGCGGAAGTAATTTAGCTGCGCGTTCTTTGGGACCTCCGACTGCCTCACGTTTCGTCTTTATTACACTGATGAAACCGCGCGGTTATAGCTTGCATTTTACCCTTTGTTGCACACGGAAAGTCCTGAGACCGCGGTAGCGTTGCTGCCTAAGTGCGTAATAGATCAATTTCTTTACGTACACATGACAAAGGCGCCACGGTGGTCTAGTGGTTATGATACTCGTCTGCGGACCCGAAGATACGGGATCGAATCACAGCCGCGGCGGCGGCGTTTACTTTTTTTAGGTGTACATTAAAGAACCCCAGGTGGCAGAAATTTCCGGAGCCCCCCCACTACCGCGTGCCTCATAATCATATCGTGGTTTTGGGACGTTAAAACTAGGGGTGTGCGAATATCAAATTTTTCGAATACGAATCGAATACGAATATCCACCTTCGAATATCGAATCGAATATCGAATATTAAAGGAAAAATGCCTCCACAGTAACAATATTTTATTTAACATGTAGATATTTAAAAAAACAATAACAGCCTGACTGGCAACAAAACATACACTGCTATCTCCAGAACACAATGTCCAGGCTAGCACAATGCGCATCACAACGCAAGCAAATATCACGGCACAATGAAAGTAATGACTAAATGTTATCATGAAGAAATATGAGTTGCTCCACGTGATCAGGTAGCAGGCGCTCCCTTCTAAGAGACAACCCCCCCCCCCCCCCCCCCCCCCTGCCACAGAAAATGCACGCTCGCTTGGAACAGAAGTGGCTGGTATAGGGAGGTACATGGGGCAAAGCTTTGCCAGACTTGGGTATCTGAAGGTGCCTACAGTCCGCCACCAGTCACATGGGTCACTGTCTTTCTTCAGAAGTGGTCCCGAATAGTGAACGAGTGGTAGGGCGGCACGTTAAGGCCGCATAATATTGAAAATGTACGGTTACATGATCGCCAACAGCGCTGCACGTCGGAGATGCACCAGCAATAAATCATACGTATTGGGGCGCTCGTCGCAGGCACATATCGTGCCTCCGTGTACTTACGATGTGTATCGCTCCTCTCGGCAACGTTTTTAGCGATACGAATTTAGCAGAGATGTGGAAGACGAGTTATTTTATGCATGATAATCGAATCGCATATTCGAATTTTTCGAATATTCGAAGTTATCGAATATTCGAAACTTTTCGAATACACGATTTTCGAATCGAATACGAATATTTCGAATGTAATATTCGACGAATATTCGAAACTTTCGAATATTCGCACACCCCTAGTTAAAACCAAACAGTTATTATTGCACATGACAAGGTGGGGGAGCCATGCATCTGGATTAGAATGCAAAATTACGGCCCAAGTGGGCGGATCGAGACATTACTGTATCTATGACAACCGACTTCTCAGTGGAACGGACACCTAGCGACACTCTAGTTTTTCTTCCTAGCACTTCCGGTCGAGAATCTACTTCCGGTACGAAATCGATGCTTCCGGTTCAAGTTAAGAGTTATACTGGATATATATAAGATATCGGAGCATGAGTTTACGTAAGATAAGGACAATTAACTGTCCGTAAAATTAATGGAATTTAGTTGAACGAGTTTATTGGAAGAGGAGGCGGTTTTCTCGTGAACAGCTCACTTCAATGGCGCTCTACACGTAGACTGCACGGTACGCTATTGCGTGCGCAACAGTCACGCGAGATTCTTACGTGCACCCCTTTTTGGGGAAAGGAGAAACTTGTGGAGCATTATACCGCGCCCATTTTTGTGCAAGATCCGCGCATAATACGGCGTGCTTCGAGATATAGTATCACCCTCTTTCATTTCTTTATAGTTTCCTCGAGCGTGCAGCGCGTTGTCGCGTCTAACTGCTTCTTTCCCGCGAGAAGAAATAAAAAAGTGGGCCTAAGGAGAGGAAATCTTGGCTCGTTGCCTAATTAGACGGCGAGGTATAAGGGCCCCATCGCCTCTCCGCACCTCTGTAAACGAACAAAACGTTAAATACATGAAAAAAGAGGGAGCGTTGCGATGTGCTTCACGGAGATGAGGGGTTTCCAGGTGCAACAACGACCGCGAATAAAGAATAAGATGGCGCGAATAGACGCGAAAGAGTATGAGAGACGCGCGCGGCAGGGGAGGTGGAGCGGAGAAGGTGTATAAAGGGAGTAAAAGGGAGGGTATACTGACGCCACCTGGAGGTAGCAATTAGAAGTCACTCCCGCGGCGCTGCTCATTAGGCGCTCGCGCGCATGTGCCCTTAACGCGCGCGCGCGGCGGCTCCCACTAGCGTAATTTTAGCGCCGGGCGCGGCGGCGGCGGCCCTGCGTCGGCTTTTTCAAGAGCGCGCCGCCGACTGAGCGATGAGGAGGTGACGGAAGAAGAGGAAGAGTGGGGGAGTCACACACACACACACACAAAAAATGCCAGTAATGAGCGAAACACGCGGCCCGAGAGGAAGAAGACACGGGGCCCCAGCGCGAGAGTTTTTACGCAGCTGTCGGACAGGACGAGAAATAATGAGCCATGCAAAAACAAAAGGCAGCTCAGGGCGGGCACCAGTATATACGGGAATCGCGAGAGCCCGCTTCGTTCGGTATGGTGAGATAATAAGCTTGCCGTACGTCTGTGGCGGTGCCTGCTGCTTTTAGGTAGACCCGTCCTTTTTTTTTTTTTTTGCGCACGTGGCTTTCTTCTAGAGCCTAACGATCATTTCTGGCGAAATGATGGGAGGCGATCACGGATGAAAAAAAAGAAAAGAAATTGAGTGACATTTCCATTAGGAACGGAGTCTTATTTGACCGCGGAGTAGGAAGCGCGCGTTACTGTATCCTGGACTGACTACGGAATTGGAACCTTCTTCCGGTGCTGTAGTTGTCGCGACTCACGTGACTTTGCTATCTTCGTTTGGCAATAACAGCGGCTCAGTAATAATAATCTGAGGCTTTACGTGCCAACATCGCGATGTGATTATGAGGTACGCTCTAGTGGAGGGCCCCGGAAATTTCGACTATCTGGTGTTCTTTAACGTGCACTGTCATCGTACAGTACACGAGCCTCTAGCATTTCGCCTCTATCGAAATGCGACCGCCGCGGCCGGCATCGAACCGGCGACCTTCGCGTCAAAGAACAGTGGCTGATATATGCGTATAGCTTGTTCCGCATTGTCACAGTCGAATATAACGGCTTTAGAGCACCGTGTTTATCTGCGGGCACTACGCTACTTCTAACTTCCAGATATACAATATCCCGTGCTATGCAAGCAATCCCCATTCTGCACGCTGTTTTATTTCATTTATTATTCTTTTTACGAGGGCATGCTTCATCAGTTTAATGCAAACGCTTCAAACTTACACGTCTTGCAGATTTTCTTCCTCTACACTCTGTATAAGTCACTTCAAATGGTGACGCGGGGCGGCATCCGCGTTTATCCTCTTGAGTTGATCGCAGAAATACAGAGGCTGTTCAGTTTCTGCATGCAGGAAACTATACTGTTGTTCAATGGACCACGAGTTTACCGATACAGACTTATCTCCATCCAGGAAATCGCTGGTGCAAGTGCCGTTTTTCCGTTTTTCCAGGATACCCAAGGAGAAAGAAAAAAAAAAAAAAAAACTGGAAGTTGTAAGTTGAAATCCTGTTTCACGACGGTGCTCCGAGAAAAAATTACTACGATCATTGTCCCGTGCCGCATGTGCAGTCCTTGCATCGCAAAAACGAATTTGGCTCTGTGATGGCCCACGTTCTGTGAAATGTTGCGGCGCTTAGGTACAGTATTGCTGGCCGACATGCTCTATATTTCTTACGTCATGCGCTGCTGAATATGCAATCGTGAAAGTACACCGTTTGTCGTGTATAGCTATCGTTCTTCGTCATAGGCGTGCGCAGGGTTACCCTTCAGGGGGGTGGGGGGCGAAGGTTCATCGCGCCCTCTCCTCCCTATTAGGCCAATATATGGGGCATACTTCGCGTCCCCCTCTTCTTAGGTGACTAGGGGGGGGGGGGGGGTCAGCCCCTTTACGCTCCAACCACCCCCCGTGCGCATGCCTATGTTCTTCTTGTTTTTACTTATTTTGTCCACGTCTTCGCAATTTCCTTTTTAATTTCCTATCTTATTTCCTCTTTCTCTACTCCCATCTTCTTTCCTTCTATCTCTTCCATCCTCCCGAAAGAGAAGGGAGGCGTTGTGCCCCCCTCTGGGTGGCAGTTGTCGGCATAAGCGTGCGCAGAGTTCCCCTACAAGGGGGGGGGGGGGGAGGCGAAGGTTCATTGCAGCACCCCCCCCCCCCCCCAGCGCGCGCGCCTATGGCTGTCAGCATGTTGTCCTCCTATTTCATCTGTCATTGTGTATTCCTGTAGGCATATTTCTACTACTATACTGCTACTACTACTGCCACTAATAATAATAATAATAATAATAATAATAATAATAATAATAATAATAATAATAATAATAATTGCTGCGTTACCTTCCTTCCCTTTCTTCCTTTCTTTCTTTCTTTGATGCCACTGATTTGGCTAGTGGCGTGTTTCTTATTTTGCGTGGTCATTGGGCGCGGTGCGCACGCTTGACGTAGCTGGTCCTCGCGGCGTGTCCAATAGCTCCCCAGGAACGCATCGCTGGCCTCCTTCTGAAAAAGACAAAAAAAAAAAAAAGTTCCTGCTGGGCGCCTGTACGACTCCTCCTCCGCAGCGCACGCGAGCAGTGGTGCGCTGCCGAGTGCCTGCGACGCATCGGGTCCCTCATCCCGGCCGCGCTTTTTCGTGTTCTGCATCTGAAAGGGCAAACCACTGTCTCGAATGAATGCCGCATAGATCGCGCTACTGCGCTGGCTGGTCACGGCACTTTTATCATTATACCCTTTGACGTCGTTTGACGGCGTTTGCCTTTTGTGAGAAATGTGCGTACGCGGTGAGCATGAAGTGCGCGTGACGGAACGAAACTAAAAATAAAAAAAAGGCCAGTGGACGATGAGGACGGCAGATACGTGTGTTAGAAACCGTAAGGAGTGTCTTTGTTTTCTTTATTTATTCATTCATTGAAGATCGTCGCCATATTCAAGACCGTAATCTTGTTCTTTCTTTTTTTATACACTGTGCGAATTGTGAAGCGTCACTGCGTGCTATTAGCTCGGGGCGGATTAGAAAAGGAACTGAATATCGGCAATTTCTCCGGGGCTGTTGTGCCGAATATCCTTATTGTTAACGTGCTCCATAAGGAAATCTTATCGTCATATGCACCGATACCTTCTTTCTTTTCTTTCTTTACTCTTAGCTGGCAGCGGAGCGAGTACTGAATCACAATATGGCGTGTTGGCTCGTCCGATTAACTTCCTCTTGTGGCCTTCGGAGCAAACTTTACGGCTTAAGTAATGACAGCCTATACTGAAAGCTGTCAATTGCGAAGTTTCTTCGAACCCGGTAAATAAAGTAGGAGAAATCAGCAGCCTGAGAGGTTATTATGGTTTCTTTGTGTCATTCGAATGGGTTAGGACTTTTTGATGGTGCGGTCAAACTCACGACATGCTTGTGGCGTATAAAAAAAAAAGTAAAAGAAGTTTAATTGCCTTATTCTGTGGACGGATCTAAAAAAAATGTCGCAACGGCGAAGCAAAGAATGCGATAGCAACAAATTGGAATGTAACGCGAAGAACGGGAAGCAGCTCGAAATTGCCAGCGCGTCGCTCGAGCCCGAAGGACGCACGAAAAAAACGCACACAGGACGAGAGCGAACTATAATGCGTCACGGCTCAATACTTGAAGCGCACTGCTGAAACATAAAGCAGGACGCACGAAACGAACGAACAGGTAGACACAGGACGAGCGCGCAGTAAATGTCGCAGTTGTTACCTATTTCTGTTTGAACAGCGCACTCCTTTCGCAAACGCGGCCGCTGCAGCGAGCGAAGTGACCTTCGTACGCTCTGTGACTTCAGTGCGGACATCTCGAGGAAAGCACAGGACATACAACCCCCAGCTTCACCCCCTGCCCGCCCCCCTTTTTCCCTTGAGATAAGCGCACGAAGGCGACCACGCCCTGTAGGGCAAAGAGCATCGGTGTTCGCAGGAGCGGGGCGGCGACCTTTAAAGCCCAGCGCCCAGCGCGCTCCTCGCGCCATCTCGCTGGTAATGAAGAAACGCTTATAAGCGCCTGCCGTCTCTGAGTCCGGCCAGCAGTAAAGGGTGTGTATATAACGCTCGCCGTTAGCTACCTGGACGATCTGCGTTTGGTGGCGTAGTGGCTAGCGCCACGCGCTGCGGAGCGAGAGGTCCCTGGTTCAATTCCGCGCTTCCCAAGCATTTTTCTGAATTATTTTTCTTTGGGGCTTTTATATATATATATATATATATATATATATATATATATATATATATATATACTTATACATATACGGCGCATGACGGCGACGGGGACGGACAAAAACGAGCCGAGACTGTCCATATAATTGCTATCGCAATAAAAAGAAAGGGAAAAGCTGAATAGAAAGTTCGTGAAACATCATGGTTGGAGGCTTAACGGCGAAACAAGAAACACTCTACGTGAAACGAAGGCAAACAAAATATACAGGCATGCTTCACCTATTCTCTGTTCTTCTCTCTATATAACCTATAACACTTTGTAACGCACACCTTTAACCAGCGTGTCTAACCTTTGGTCACTGTGTCTTTCGTACGCACCCAACCCGCCATTCCAGGCAAACATTTGTAACTATGTGAAAAGGTCACTCTTTACGCATAATGGATGAAAAACGCCGCGAAGGAGCGCTATGTATGGGCTTTGGTTACATTAATGAGAGAACAAAAATGAATAACGCCATCGCTCCTTTTCGCAAAGTTTTGCGCTTGCCTCAGTATAGTGCGCGTCTATACGTGCCGAGTGACAAAACGAGTGACTTGAGTTACCATGCTTCCCAAGTTTGTGCTGCAAGTGCGTTGCACCGTCAAAGCGGAGGAACCCTCGGTCGGGGTGGTCGACTTTCGTGGAAAGGTCGTCTTCCGCGAGAGTTTGCATTTATTCACCAAAGTAACGCGCGACGAGCGGATACCTGGAAAGCGCGAACACGACGAATAAAAGCTCTACGGCAATTTAAAAAGAGAAACGCTACAAAAATATGTATCTCTTTTTTTCGTTGGAGCTGGAACATGCGTAACGCCCTTGTGTAGTATAGGGCATTTGCATAAGTTTCCGAGGCTCGTTCCTTAGAAAAAGTCGCAAAAGAGGCCGACGCCGTGCCGGCACGATGGTTACGAGGAAAGAATGGGCGGAAAAGGCGTTTTAAAAGCAGCTTTGGCTGGCGTTAGTCGGCGAGAACCTCCTTTTCATTCTCGCGTGCGGGCGGGATAATCCTCGGCGCTTTCTTGCGCCTTGACAGATGCGGCACACTATTTAGTCGTTTCCCGCGAGTTTCCTTGATGGTGGATCACCAGGAAACGGGCTATATAGCGTCGCTAAGGCGCCTTGTTCGTTACTTATAAGACCACGGCGGTACGGCTCTCGGCGTTTCTACGCCTGCAGTCTTAACGCGTTTCCGTTTCTCATTATCGAGGTGCTTTGCGGAAGTATTCTCTCCCAAAACAAGGCGAAGTCATTCCGGGATTTTGGGCGATTTCCTGCTCAGAGATGTACGGCTCATTGATCACACGCAGCCTAAGTAGTCTTGTCATACACGTATATATGTGGCCACCACCGGCGCCGCAAGGATGAATAGAGGACAGGCGTATTTCTCGAGGGCTAATAAAGAATCGTACTGAAATATCGCAGGCACATCTATCTGCACCACGACAGTGGTAGAACTCTTTTCGTGGCATTGAGTAACGCGTTTCCGAAGTGATTGCGCATTAGATTTTTTGTTTGTTCGTTTGATGTAACGTCGTTCTACGGGAGTGGCTAATCAATACGAGCACATTTAGGCCAACATGCTGTATTACATACTAAGATATCGGTACATGAGAGAATCATTAAGCTATACCATGCTGCGCTAGAAAAAGCTTAGTAGTGCAGTAGTACAGGTCTGAGCTTATTTACTTCCCGTTTCTAAATCTTCATTGGTTAGGTTATACTACGCATATGCTCAACTGGCTGCAATTTCAATTTTTACGAATCTTTTAAGCTTACGAAATAAAAAAAATAAACAACAACAAAGAAAACGAAAGAAAGAATAGCGCTTGTACTCGTCCGTTTTCAAGCGCTTCCTTGTCTTGTGTTACGAGCTAGAGATGCTACAATACGAAAGAACAGAAAAAAAGCGAATTGAACGAGAAAAATAAGGAAACAGCATAAAGAAAATAGACACACGATGTAAGAGCACGTAATAAGAGTACAACAGCCGATTTAACGGCAATGAGGGTGGTGGCGCCATTTATGTCTTAAGCATCGCCAAAGCGGAGGAGCCACCGAGTGCGGAAGCGACCGTTGTTTCTCGGCAGACTTGTTACGTCACGAGAAGACATCGCCAGAGCGCTGGCAATGAATAAATAGAAAAACGCGGAGTGAACCAAGCGAAGACGCAAGAAAAAAAAAAATAAAGAAGGGAACAGCGCCCAGCGCGCGGCCCTCTTTTCACCCGATGAGCCTCGGTCACGACCGACCACGGGTTCTTTGAGCAGCGTGCCAGTGCGGTCCGCGGGCATATTTAATAGAAGAGGTCAATTAATAGCGCGCCAGAAGAAGAAGACTCTTCGCGCGCGGTCATCGGGCAGTACATAGTCCCCCCTCGACCACCACAACCACGCACCGGACAGGGTGGACCACGCCCCTCAAATGGCGCTGCGGCGTGTCTCGAGCCACTTAGGGGCACCGCGCGATGTGCGCAGAAGAGCGGTGGTCCGCACAGGGCTTCCTCTATATCCTCCATCTGTGACCACGGGCGCAGCTCAGGGCGCGCATTAAGAATATCACGGAAGCGTCGCAAGACCACGCCGAAAAAAAAAATATAAAGAAAGTAGGAAGGGGCACAGCTGACTGTACGCGGACGACTTTACCCGAGAGCGGCGGGGATGTTATGTTTTACCGCCGCCTTCGCTTTCTCCGAAATGACGCGCGGTGTGCGGGGAAAGAGAAAGAAAAGAGGGGAGCCAGCCAAATGCATACAGGCACGTCACACACGAAGCGTGAGCCCGCAGAGGTCTTTAAGGCGATGCTGTGGGAGGGAGGGGGATGGGATAGGAAGTACACGACCCGCAATTTGCGGCTCTTTCATGCGGGCGTCGGAGGCGTCGGCGGCGGGACGAAAAACGAAGTCCGCGCGCTCTTAGTGCGGGAGAGACCCTGCGCTATGTGGCGGTAGAAAAGTGCGAAGGAAGGCAGATCGCATGCGTGGAATGGGCGATTAAAAGGGGCACTGCGTGCGTCGGATGGGGGGACAACACCCGGCCATTAGCGGCAGCGCCGCCGAAACTGGGCCCCCGCAGACGTCGCCACGCCCGCGGCCCGACGGGGAACGTCGCGTCGCGTCGCGCGTGCTGATGCTGCTGCTTGTGATGCTGACGTGCGACGTTTGGACTCTCCTCGCCGCTGTCGTAGCTGAAGGAGCTCGGTCGCGGTCGCCCGTTTACTTCATTAAGCGGAAGCCACGCACACGGTGTTCCTTTTATACCAAGGCCGAAGATTAGAGGGGGTGACAGCGAACATTTCTTTTTATTCTTTATTAGGTCCTCGAATCCTGGGGGGTCTTTTCACGAGAAGGTGGGGGATTCTTCGCCTGACGGAATGGTCGGGCCAGTGACGCCCACTAAATCGATTAGTGCATGAGACTCGAGTTGGCAGCTCGAAACCTGTCCCATATTGCGATGCCATTGAAGGGCAACATTTGTGTAGAACCAAATTACAGGTTTATGCCCTAATCTACAAATAGTTCAATACAGTCGTGACTATGATAGCGTTGTGGTTGTCGTGATTTTCCTACATTCTGCATGGTTTGGTGCTACTGTTCCGGTGAGCGTGATTGCAGAAGATAAAGCCGGATCTGGCGCAACTTGTGTACTTATTTGTAAATCGTTTTAAGAACGTAAGCAGTGGCAACTGCACGAATAGATATGCTTTACAGTATCGTTGCGTTGCTATATTTAACGGTGACCATGGCTGTGTTGAAAAGGTTGGCTGAAATGAATTACATGGCTTTCGCTAGCGACGCAGTGATGATAGCGGAGCGTATACTTGTGCTGGTTCATGAGCTATGGTTCTAATTACCATAGCGGCCTTTAGCTTGTTACTACATTATCCACAGACTTTCTCGTGAGCGTTAGAGATTGAGCATAAAGGTAACTTTATGGAAGTTTAATTAACAACACATTTGGCCTTTCGATATGCCTAAAGTTTTGAACACTTGTCGATTGAAAAAGGAGACGGCACGAAAAACTTTTGTTGCGCTTATTCAGTTCTCACGATGAGCGCATGCCGTGCATTATTCATCCATTTTGCTTGCAGTACGGCGCTCCTACCAGCAATGAGGCTTCTCTATAGCTATGTATGAGGCTGCTAGAAAATGCTGGGATAGTTTCCTCATTATGGGGTGGTAGTAACAACGCTTAGCTAAGATATATAGTCCTCGCATCGTGTTACAAGTCCACGTCTATTTCGGCAATCGTGGTGCAACCAGGGGAAATCGACTATACAGAAACGGAGGAGGAGGTGGGGGGCGTTTTACTGAGAGACGGTTCTACATTTCTATGCGAGTGCTTGCATATAATATATGTACAAACAGCGGGTGTAAAATGGTTCTCAGAGAAAGAGAGAGAAAGATAAACGTCAAGTTAAAGGCAAGGAGGTAACCAGAAGATAAATATCCGGTTTGCTCCCAGAGAAGCGGGAGTGCATGACCTCCTCCCCTCCCATCCTTCTCTCTCTCTCTTTTTTTTTTTTGCTCCACCAACGTCATCATGTTTCAGTGTTGTCCGCCTCGTCCCCTGATGATTGGTCTGCCTTGTCACATTGCTCAGGTGTCAACACGCAGTCGTCCATTGCGTCTTACATTGCATGTCGCCCGGTGCAATGGATTTCAAGAGAGAATGCTGGTTGCACGACCACAACGTAGTTTTTTTTTCTTATTGCAGGTTATTCGGCACCACCGGACTGTGCTCTGCATGCAGCAAAGCTATCCCAGCATTCGAGATGGTCATGAGGGCCAGGGGAAACGTGTACCACCTCGAGTGCTTCGCCTGCCAGCAATGCAACCACAGGTAAGACAGGTTAAGTGAATTGCAAATAGAAGGAGGAAGGAAGGCACTCAGGGAGGTCAACCATATGCGCGTCGGTTTGTTACCCTACTTTGTGGGAAAGAGATTTAGAGATGAAAAGAAATTAGAGACAGAGAGGAATGCGCTATCGAGGTGAAACATGAATAATAACATATTTAAAGAAAGTGTTACACTACATTTCTGTCCGCCTGTTCGTGAGCAGCTCATCCTTCCGTGTTTGAACGCAAACTTGTTAACTGTCGTCGCGATAAGCGTTATGCTTAGAAACATTTGTTATGGGTATTCAAAAAGAAAGGATAGCGAGGGGCGGGGGCCGTCACAGAGATGAGAAACACGGGCCAACGCTCTAGGTGTAAAAACATGCCGCCCTTTATCAGAGGACTAGTTCGCGCAGGTAATTCTGTCATTTCGCCACTTTCTCGTATTTTATTGGTTTTTTTTTTTTCGTTTGTTCCTTTCTTCTTTTTTGAATCTGATGCAGACATCTTGAACACATCTTGAGTAAAGCAAAGGAAAGCGCCATTATAAAGGGGTATGGTGCTGGAAATATGATACAAGAATAAAGCTCGCATTTAGCTGAACCCAAGCAGAGTTTATTGCCGCGATTTTCCAAGAGCGTTTGTGTGACCGTGCTTTGCGCTTGAATGACGTTTCGTATGACCTGTTGTGGTGGTTGCTTATCAAGGAAAATGGCGCGCTCCTAAGTTATAGGACACTGGTTCGAATGCAGCCTATGACGGCTAGATTTCGATGGTGGCGAAAGGAAAAATACCCACATACTTGGAATAATTTGCACGTTAAGGAACCCCAGATGGTCAAAACCTTCTGTCCCCCGCAAAGGCCTTCCTCAAAATCATATGGCGGTTCTGGCACGCAAAGCCTCACAATTCAGAATTCTTTTTCTATAAGACTCTTTATTACTTTCTCTTTGCAGTCTGTATGAGGGCAGTCTCTAGTTGGAACAAGTGTGATTCTTTGTATCAGTTGTACAGAGCATTGCTGTTTTGATAAGATTTATCAGTTCCTGTGGTATAATTGAATTCAAATCTGTGTGACACGGAGCAGATGGTGCCTCTTCAATGCGCCACCACCTGTCTAATATAGCACGTAAAAAATAAGAATAGTCAGGCGTTGTGAAATCGAGTCTTGTAATCGGTGATCTGACCCGTAATTACGGCTCACTGTTTTCTCACAACCCTCTTTCTCGACCTTAATCGCAGGTTCTGCGTTGGTGATCGCTTCTACTTGCACGACAACCGCATTCTCTGCGAGTACGATTACGAGGAGCGGGCCCTGATGGCTGGGGTGCCGCCGCCTTTCTACGCCACGGGTCCCGGAGGCGCTGGCGGAGGTCCCGGAGGCTTAGCGGCGGCGCTCAGCCACCAGCAGGCCAACAACCCGCTCCCGGTAAAGCGTCCGGGTCAGCAACAGCAGCAGCAGCAGCAACAGGCGCCACAGCAGGCGGTCATGTCTCAGCCGCAGCCCCCATCGCAGCAGCAGCAGCAACAGCAACAGCAGCCGCCTCAGCCACCTCAGCAACAGCCTCATTCCGTCGACGAGCCGACCAGGGACGACCGGTCGAGCGGTTACGGCAGCGGGGACTCTCCCTACGACGGCCGGTAGCTATGGCGAGCCCCAGCGCCGACCATGATCTGCGCTGCGCGCCCTTTTGTCGGCAACGGCGCGACAAAGAAACGCAAGACCAAGAGGTAGACCCTTGCCCCGAATGGCAAGGGGCTCGGCTATGCCACGGGAAGTGCCATCGATGACCTGAACAGTGGAGAAGAAAACGTGCTGCTCTGGAGCCGCGTCTGACCATTGTGTGGGTCTCGTTGTGCGAGCGACTTGGCACAGGGACATCGGATGTCCATGCGTGCGCTTCACTGTGGGACGAGGCGAGAACGTGTGACTCGAGGATCGTGCTGTGGTTCTTCGTTGATAGGACGACAGGACGACAGTGTAATATAAAAAAGAAGGCGAAGTGCGGTTCATTTTATGACGGATTTGCGAAAGTTACAGCTTATCCTGATTCGCGCTGCGGCGTGTTCAATTTGGCCTTTTCTGTGCTTTCCATTTGGGTGTCGCTGAAGAGTGGTTTATTTCATGCTGACAAAGTCATATTAAGATGTTAATTTATACCGGCGTGACACGGACACTTTTGATCGCGATCAGGGCCGATCCGGATGGAACTTCTTGACCGGGATCAACAAGTTAGTCTTTGCTGCACGTCAACCTAATCCGAATCGAGTTTGACGCAGACGTCAGCCAAATTGCGATCACTGAGCCAGATCACGATGCGCAGATCGCGATCGGCTTGATCTCGATCTGGCCTGATCGCGATTAAAAGTGACCGCGTAGCATCGCCTGATACGGATCGAGCCTAATCCAGATCGGCCCTGATCGCGATCAAAAGTGCCCGTACGACGCCAGTATTAGACATACTTTATCTTTCATGTGGTATTATCTGTACTTCACATGTGTTTCGGGGTTGTAGTGCGGCTTTCAGGATGTAAGGTAGCGGAGCAATTGAATGTACATTTCATTCTTTCTTTTTTGATCATACAAAACTCAACGGCTACCAGCTTTTCCTTTCTTTCTTTTTTCGTGCGTTAACCTTGCAATCTCCGGGTAAAATGACACGCTTTGAAACCGCTTATTCTAGCATATCCATTAGCGGCCCCACCCCTGTCTTGGTGTGCTGAAGAGGTTGATTTCGCATTGCCGTTGCTTTCAAAGATAGCTTTTGCCTTTAGCTTTCTACCGAGTGACAAGTACTTAATTGTCGGCTGTCTACCGAGTGACAACCTTAAGTACTTAAGTTTGTAAACATGGAAGCACTACAAACCGCTGCTCTATGAACCACATCGTTTCACACGGTCCCGGAACATAATTGATCCCTTGACGCATCGCTTCACGAGTGAGCCCGATTTGTGATGAATCCCTCCTCACATCTGTGACCTATCGTCGACGCCTGTCTGCTGTTAAGCAACTGCTGGACCTGTCTCGTGTTGTGTGACGAGTACAACGCGCAGCCTGTTCTTAGCAAGTCAGGCCATCACTTCTGGAATCCACGACGCGCCTGCTTCGGACTTTCTATGTGTCGGCAGCCACTTTTCGTGGGTGACCTAGACGCTGTACTGGACAAATCGTCACAGGCCTACACTAGAGAAGGCCGATCCAGGGACACTCGTCTGGCTCTGTGTGGGGCATCGTGTTGTCGTCCAGAGTGCAAAAATGGCATTTCTTGTTATTATCTTTTTTTTCTGTGTGTTCCTCGCAAAGAGCAGCTCGTCTATTTATCTTGTTTCGCGAGTTCTAGTACAAGCAAAACCAAATCGCGCGCAATGAGAGAATTATTGCTATGCCGAAGCATATGATCGCGTAAAGCAGGGTGTGATTGGGACCCTTTTTCTTTTTTTTTTTTCCACACCCTAGTAAGTTCTTTACTCGTCAAAAAAGGGGATAGCGTTGCTTATTTATTCAACATTTGTTTTCCCTGCATTCACAATGCTGAAGTTTCAAAGGGCATTATATGTTTATAGCGAGTCGAAGAGGTGAACGCCTGCGGGGCACCCTGTCACTCGACACATTATCACGTGTTGGCACCGCCGACAGATGCGCGGGTGAAGATCGCTTTCACGAAAGCTACTTTTCCTCCCTGAATCGCCCGCGTTTTAGGTGCGTTCTCAGGAGCTGTGTAGTTACGGTTTCTTTACGCTGCCCGCTTTCCGCACCCTGTAACGAAGGGATAAACAAAAAGAAATGGGTGCCTTGCGAGAAGTGTCTTGTACATATTGTTCGTTATGACTATGGAAGTTCTTTCCTTTGTAGGCCGGACTGTCCCATTTCCCGCAAATTGTTCCTGGTGTGTCCGCGATGGGTGACTGCCGGCTGTGCTTGTGTGCGCCCGCGCGTGTGTTTGTGCGTGTGTGTGCGTGTGTGTGTCGATGCGACGGCGTGCGGCCGCAGATAGGATGAAGTCAGATGCAACTACGCAAACTGGTCACGGCTATGCCGAGCGAATGAACGCGCAATTTGCGGCTGCATTACCGCCAGTAACCTCGAAGAAATCAACACACCAAAGAAATGTCACTGATAAATGTCGTGCGATAACGGTCAGATGATGGAGTATCTTGAGTTTTCGCTCTGATGGCGTGTATTCTCACGCTTTGAACTAGACGCTGAGAGCAACGGAGGAGACGAGCCTTGTTCGGAGATTTTCAAGCCCGAAAGCGTTACTTCTGTTTACATTTTACTTATGGCAGATCAGAATTTCCTGAGTCACTTATTTACCTTTTATTTTTCTTTTGTGGGAACCGTTGCTTTCAGTGGTCACGAGCGCTAAAAAGAGAACAGTAGTATTTTCGGGTCGTTTCGGTGCTCTTTAGGAAACGCTGACCACCGTACGGACAAACGTGCAATAATCTCAAGTCAAGCAGTTACTAGTCAAGATGTATTTCTAACCATTACGCACTCTCTGCAAACGCTATACAAATTAAGTCAAACGCTCCAAAATTTTCCTTGTCTTGCATAGAACCCGGTAAATCCGAAGGGTCATATGGTTATCGAACACAAGAGTGTCGACGTTATTGGAACTTGACTATATACACTTTCTCAAGTGAAAAACAAATATCAAATTTTTTGCTCGACACACACCTGCATACTGACAGACAATTCATTATGAGCGCTGTGGGGAATATATGATAAGAACCTTCTATGCTACGATCCTTAATTAAGAATGCCGCGACTCATTTGGTACGTTTATTTTCTTGTAATATGAACCCGGGTGAAGTGCACGACACGGGCAGCAACAATTCCAATCAGAAAACTGCAAGCAGCAGAAGTACAGGGGAGGGGGGAGGGGGTAATGTGCAAGTGCTTTAATCTTCATGACGGCCAACTGTTTTGAATGGGTTGTTCACGTGAAATCTCTATAGTTCATCCACCTACCCATTGTTGTGTTGTGCTTGGATCAGTGCACGCGGGAATCCATTTCACAGCGTTCAGAGTGCTGTCTGTTTCCCTCCAAAGTGCAGTGATTGACCATGTTTGCTCTTTTTTTGAATATAATATAACGCTATACTTCCCACATTTGTCTGCTGGTCCTTTCTCTTCGTTTGCCTTCGCAAGGCTGAAGTATATGTGCGGAGTCACAGGGAATCCCTGACTTCACTGCAGAAATTCAGAGCAATAAAGGCGCGTGTGCTGTACATTGATCGAAAAGGGCTCGACCGTGTTTTTAGGTTTTTAGGTAAGGCGTATGTCTCTGAAAGTCCTTCCGCTGAGCTAGTGTCTCAGTGGATATTTCTTGCCGTTCGTGAGCTCGAGGTGATGTGTTCGGAGTGCGGCTGCTGTGGCCGATTTCTGGTGACACCGGGATCGAAATACAGCTTGTATTGCTGTGCACGTTGGAGATGGCGAACCAAGATGAAGAAAAAAATATTATGGCGCCTCCACAACCCTAACACTGCAGCTTTTTTTGCACTAGATACTACTGTTTTGTAATAGGACTACAAACAGAATTACCGCGCGAGCAGTTTCTCATAATCGGCATAGACGCATTTTTGACCGCGGGTGACCGTGTCGCGTTGAAGGCAGCTCTTAAGCCTAGCGGGATGCATACAGCTATAGTTTTCCTGAGTATTAAAAACAAGTGTGTTAGAAAATAGCGCACTAATTGGCTCAAAGCGTGAGGCTCCGCTAATCAACGCGCCACATTGGAGCAAGGTGTAAAAATACCCAATTCGTCACAAAAAAAAAAATAGTAAAGCTGGAAACTTTTGCATCCGAGTCGTAGTCGGTGCGCGCACGTCGAAACCACAGTCGCTTTTATTTTCACGGCGGAAGACTGAGCGAGAATGACCAAACTATCGGTGCAGTGGCGATTAAAGGGACACTAAAGAGCAAAACGATTTTTCTCGCATTAGTAAAGTAGTCTTCCACGATACCAAAAACACCACGCTTTAAACGAGAAAACGCGCAAAAAGAAAATACAGGTGGCGACGCCGTCTTGGAATTCCCGCACCATTTGCCGTGACGTCATATATTTTTGACGGCGCCTGCTTGGGCCTACGTAGTTCCTAACCGGTTAAATCGAAGTACATTGTCCTCTGAGGTGGCCAGAGACTTGACATAACGAGTTTGTGGAAATTTAGTCGAGCCAGTGGCGCCAAAATACGTTAAATGCTCTTTGAAATCATTTACGTCACGAATTACAAAGTTCGGCGCGATATTTAAAAATGAAACTTTGAACTTGGTTTTCTCCTCTAATAATAAACCTATGGTGGTGAAATAAACTACACAAGAGTTCTCCGAGCACACTTTATCAATCTAAACCAATTCATTGTTTCTCTTTAGTGTCCCTTTAACGTCAAATCGCGTAACTTTGCTTTGTGAAAGGAGGAAAGGCAAAACAAAATGTTTGATGAAAGGTAGTGAAAGGCTAGGCTATAACATTTTTCAAGTCTATTTTTTGCTTGTGGAATCAAATTACTCGATAGCGACAGCACAGAGGCCCAAATTTCGAAGTCATTTAGACAGGAAAATTCAAAACAGAGGAAAAACGATTCCTTCCTCAACTTCGCGTTGTTACATGAGCCCATTTTGTTGTTACATGAGCCCACTGACGCACTTTCTTGCTGCCAATGACAAGAGCTGTAGTGCGCGCGTCGTGTAGCAGGAGCTCCAAGAAACAAGCCCTCATATTTAAATGCGTGTATGCGCATGCCGAGACTTAAGGTGCTAAAAACTTTTTAATGTTAACTCGCATACAAATAATGGGCCTTGACCACTGATGTTCGCTGCGGCAAACAGATCAAACGTACGTTCCAACGTAGTCTTTTTCTGGTACACTCTAAGGAAACAGGTGTCTTTCGACTCCTCTTTGCTACGCGTGTGACGTGTATAACTCTGTATAACTGCATGTATAACCATGTATAACTCTCTTTAGAGAGTCACATTGACCATCTTTAAAGGAGTCGTGGGACGCGCGACTGTACAGAAGAGAGTGAGCGTGCCTTTTTAAAGAGAGTCAAGAGTGCCTCCCCATAGAAAGTTATGCAAGGGAGCGTCACATGCGTAGCAAAGAAGAGTCAACGGACACCTTTTTTTCTTAGTGTATAATTGAGCGTATGTACAGATGAGCAAGTGGAAGACGCAAGGGCAAGATGGCCGCGAGGTGTACCAGCCTTGAAGCGCTTCTATTCCCGATGTGATCCTGTAGCTACCTCACGGAGAAATAGGACGCTATACATAAAAGGAAACTATAACTATTACGCGACACAGGTGCGATTGTGCTATATTGTTTAAATTCGGTGCTCAAACCTAACTGAATCGAGTCTTGAGCGTTGCAACACGTTTTGAGCGGGGTTCTGAGCGCGACGGGAAAAGCGTCGGTCTTTTCTCAACACCCTCTTGCAAGGCTCGCGCCTACGAGCCGTAAAATAAGTTTTGAGAGCAACGAACTGCCATGCTTTCCGCTTCCGCTGCAAGGTGTGCGTGGCGCGAAGCGAACGGCGCGCAAGCGCGTCGAACCATAGCAAGCGAGAAATGACTGCAAATCACCGGAAGCTCTCCGGCTATGTGGATCAGGCGAACAACGCATCCGTTTGCCTAGCATTAACGCCATATGTATTTTTTTATTGCGATAGCAATTATATGGACAGTCTCGGCTGAATTTTGCCGACGCCGTCGCCGTCATGCACCGTATATGTATAAGTATGTATATATATAAAAATCCGCTGAGAAAAATAATTCAGAAAAATGCTCCCGAAGCGCGGAATCGAACCAGGGACCTCTTGCTCCGCAGCGAGCGGCGCTAACCGCTACGCCACGAAACGTAGACCCTCCCCGTAGCTAACGGCGAGCGTTATATACACACCCTTTACCGCTGGACGGACTCGGAGACAGCCGGCGCTTATAAGCGTTTCTTCATTACCAGCGAGATGGCGCTAGGAGCACGACGGGCGCATTTAAAAGTCGTCGGCGAGCTCGCTCGCTTCTTCTCATTACGCAGGGAGAACCTTGCCCTTCCGCTGCGTGCTCGCGCGGTTTTCTGGCGGTGAGGGGAAGAGGGTTGTTTCAAGCTTTCACCGTGGTGTCCGCGCTCATGTTACGGAGCGTACGAAAGTCACTCGAGCTGAAGGGACGCCGCTAAACGAACAAACAGACGATGAGCGCGAACTATCAAGTGTCACAGCTCGACACTTGAAACACGCTAGTTTGCTTCGCTGCTTCGGCCGCCTTTGCAACAGGAGCGCTGTTCAAACTGAGAGTATCCATTGGCGAGCCTCACTTCGTATAGCATTGGTTTCTTGCTATCGCATTCATTGCTTCGCCCTTGCGGCGAAACTGTGACTTTTTTAAATTTATTTCTTACGCGCTGCAACAGAAAGTCAGCCATGGGACAGCAGAAGGGATCAGAGGACAAGCAGTGGGAATATAGTAGTTGACATTAACCGATAAGAGGGAGCCTGGGCTCGATACATCATGCGTAAGGGGTGCCTCATAATCAGTACGGCGTGCCTCATAATCATATCGTGGTTTTGGCACGTAGAACCCAGATACTAATACTAGAGTTACGCGGGGAGACGAAAATAAGAAATTCGCAGGCGTGAAATGAATAAGCTCGCTCGAGATAGGGCACATTTGAGATAATTAGAAAAGCCATTCGTCATGTAGTGTACATAAAATAGGCTGGAATTGGCGATGATCATGGCGACATTCACTCTACTCGTCGCTGATGCAATGTAAGCATCACAGCAACATCACCACATCAAAACCAGATGCGAAGTCACGTACGATGTATGACGTACGATAATCTTAATAATAATTAATAGAACTTATTGGCAATTTTTGTGTACATACAGAATGACTTACTGTTTTTTTATTTTTGAATGTCTGCCCTTAGGCACAATAATTATTGATTCAGAAGTACACATACAAATGTGCGTCGTGTATGAAGTCCAGTAATGAGCGGTGGTGAGGTCCACTAATCCAGCGGTCAAGGTGGGGTGGTCGGCTAGGCCTGAGGCCTGTTGCACGGAGGTGACGACGACGGCTTAATTGTAGACCCGTGCAAGTCCACAATAAGTGTGTGGCAGTTACATCGTGGATTGGGGCGTCGCAAAATGGACACTTTTGCTCCCAAAGGGTGGTCACGGATGGGGTAAGCGCAACACCATGCAACACGAAGCCTCCGCAACGTAACCTCCTCTCGGCGGGTTAAACCACCAGGGAGGTCTGACCCACACGGAGATGCAAGAGCTCGTGTGGTACGTCGGAGGCTTTTTTTTTCCCGGAGCATGTGTCCTTGGGCGTCCTCAGGAAAATGCGGTAGTGGGTGCGGTGTAACTTGCGGGTGGGTTGCCAAATCAGCTTTGGCAAGGTCCGGCAATGTGGCCAGAGGCACCCACTGAGCACGTATCCTCACAGACGCGGAGGCAGCAAGATGGGGAATACTATCCGAGAGTGACGTAGACCGATACACTCGTCGTATGTCGTGGATAGCTTGTGTCGAATCCGTATGAATGATGAGCTGAGAGCGTCTGTCAAGTAGAAGAAAAGGTATCAGCGCTGCCAATCCGTCACATATGGCGGCCAGCTCAGCAAGGTGAGCCGGTGGTGCGGGATCCTCAAAATACGAGCATGTCTGGCCAGCCTCAGGTATTAACGGGCATACAAGAGCGGTGTGAATGGTGGTGCCACTCACACTGGCATCAGTATAGGCGACGACAGTGTAGGCATCTAGGTTATCGGCACGAAGCAGACGGGAAACTTGGGCGTTCGCCTGGCGTGGAACCGGGCTGTAAAGGCGACCAAGAGGTTTGTTTTATGCGACTTGCATTTTGTTCCACGGGGCAACAGTGCTCGTCTCTGAAGGTGTATGGTGAACTTCTTGGTCCATGTACCGCGCCAATGCAGCAACCGAACAGAACGTTGATGGCTTGAGGTTGCGCGCACAGCGACGCTGGTGTACTAACTCGTCAATGGTATTCAGTTGGGACTCCTGTTGCAGTACTGTTAAGGGAGTGATACGTGGCAGTCCATTTATGGCCCACATGGTTTCGTGGTTAATCGCCTCTAGGCGTGCCCACTCTGCCAGCGTGAGGTGATGAAACTGGGCGCGGTAGACGAGCCTCGGTTGCAATATCGAACGGACAAGGAGGCGAGCCATGTTGGAGTTAGCTCCACCAGGTTTCTTCGCAATCCGTTGTATGAGATGTATTGTTTCTTCTGCCTGCTGCTTGGCACTCTTGACCTAAGGTCCTGCAGATCCGGTGGCGTGAATTTCCAGGCCAAGCACGCGGAGATTTGAAGCATCGTGTAGCGGCTTCTGATCCAAAATTAACTGTAGAGGCCGAACTCCCAGTATACGACTTACGGCATATCAAATAATGTTAGGTCAGTTGCATCATGATCGCAGAAATGAAGCGCTAGAAGACGAGGACAAGAAGAGAAAGAGGACACAACGAATTTGTGAGTATTCACTGCGCGCAGCCTGGGCCAATCACATCAGGCGCCGTGCCTCATGTGATGTGAAAGCGATGCGGAGCCACTGACCACCTTTCAAGGTATGTATAGTTAACCTTTTCTGAGGCCGCAAAAGCTTGAACTCACTTCAGCGTTTTAAGGAAAGACTGTTTCCGTGTTTCTTCTCTCTCGTGCTGCTGATTCTCTGTCGCACCACCACCTGGAGAAGACTTACCAACTCGCCCAGCTGTCCGTCCTTCGATAAGAAAGTAGTTAATATTAGTTAATCGTAACCTTACTGTCCCAACGTGGGAGCCGCCTGCGTCAATTTAGAGTTGATCATCAGGAGCGGAATAAAGTTCATCATACCATACAATACTGCCCATGCTACCCTGTGAAGCTGTATGAACTGCAGTGGCATGAGCTAGCGGTTCGCTACTAGATATCGCTTGGAAATTCTTAGAATCACGAAGAAAAGCCGCAGTCATAAAATCTCCCCAACCGAGACATCATTCGGCACAAGTCTAGAATGAAGAAAGGCGAATTTACACCAGGAAGTTGATCTGAGCAGTATAGTGCCGGTTTCTGTTATGCAAGTGGCTAGCGAGGGACACTACAAAAAGAAAAAAAAAAGAAAGAAAGAAGGAAATAAAGATGAAAGCACAAGACGGGCTGTGCGTGCACGGGCTGTATGTAAAAGCTCGTGCCGAAGGGACGGCCATCATCAGCCGGAATAGGGCGGTCTGCTGACCATGCCGTGAGCGTTTGACGAAGGCTAAAAGCGTAGAGTGCGTGCGCGCCGCGCCTCACGGCAGCCGCCTCTGCGGCAACGCCATGCTCCTTCGAACCGGAGCCGGTGCTCGTCCTTGGTGCTACGCGCGGGCGGCCCCGCGCGGCGTACGCATACGTATACACAGCGGACCAGCAGGCCATGCCGCCGTTCCTCGGACAAGCGTGCTGCACGCGGATTTTTCTGCTCTCACACACACACACACACACAAAAAAAAGGCAAGCGCTTTGCGGACCGCCGCTCAGCCACAAAGAAGTGCATCATAGTTGTCGGTGGTGCGGAGGTCACGCACAAGAAATCACCCCCGCGGGAAACCGAAGAGATTCTCGTGCCCGACTCCCAACGGACAGGACTTCTTGTTTCTCTATCTCGCCCAAGAAGGCGGCGGCACGGCGACGTTGAGAGGAGCTGCGTTCCGCTCAAAGCTGAATAAAAAAGAAGGGAGAGAGCTCGCATGCGTGATGAGCTTTGCGTGGCTCCTATATAACGGAGTGAGCCGCGGTTTTTTGCAGTCACTGCCGATGCTCGCATGCCCTGCTCGGCCGTGGCTTCCCTCTCACTCAACAGCGAGCGTGTGCAACGCGTCGGGATCCGGGCGATTCGCCCTAAGTGGCGCACTTCCTCGCGGGGCGAGACCCCCGGGCGCAGAGCGCACGCACTGCATTTGCGTTTCAAATGGAGGCCCCTTTTTGAGCGAAGGTGGGCGCATGCACGACGGATGTGGTCCCGCGGTTTTAAGAGCGGGCGTTTTCCACCGGCCATGCTTCAATGCGGCGGCGGACACCCGAGACGACGTCGGCGGTGGCGACGCGCTTTTCGGTGCGTGCGGACGAGCAACACCGAAGCGATTTCGGCCGCTCCTATGCACTGTACACCCCCCCCCCCCCGCCTCCCCTTCCCTCACCCAGCACTATACGCCGCGCACTTCTATTTCTCTCACCCATCACCCCTCTCAGCTTGCCATATTATGCTGGAGGGGCATGAGAGAAGAATCTCTGTTTATTTCTTTTTATTTAATTCTTGGAATCGGCTTTTAAGGCGTTGTATGAAAGCGTTATAAAGACGGTACGCTGGGGCAAATAACGTGTAGGAAGAATGCTTTCGAATGCTCGATTTTTCAGGGTGAGTGAGCATCCGGCACGCGCTATGTTTCCTTTTCTTTTTTTTTTTTTCGTTGTGTCTCTCTCTTTTTTTTTTTTTTTTGTTCTCGATTTCGACACGTGCGGAGTTCTTGAGTACCATGGGAGCTCGAGAACTATGCTTGTGAAGATAAAAACCGCGTTTTCATTTTTTGATCCAGCACGGTTCCTCGAGGATCTCGAACCCGCCGCGGTGGCCTAGTGGTTGTGGTGGTTGACTGCCCGCCCGAAGGTCCGCATTTTGATGGAGGCGATATGCTAGATGCCCGTGTACTTAGATTTAGGTGCACGCTAAAAAAAAAACCCAGATTGTCAAAATTTCTGGAGCCCTGAACTATGGCGTCTCTCATAATCATATCGCGGTTTCGGAACGGAAAACCTCAACAATCATCATCTCTAGGATCTCAATAAGACCAAATAAAAACAATTGTGCCGAAGTACGGCCGCGTATTTATATTCGATGATAGTCTGTCGGGTTGTCTGTTTATTATTATTATTATTATTATTATTATTATTATTATTATTATTATTATTATTATTATTATTATTATTATTATTATTATTATTATTATTATTATTATTATTCATTGATTGTGAATCAGCATGGGTTTCTCGCTGGCCGCTCAACTGTCACTAATCTTGCCAGTTTCATGATGCAAGTCTCCACGCCTATTTCGCAGAGAGGACAGGTTGACGCTATTTACTGTGACCTTAGCAAAGCTTTTGATGTTGTCAGCCATTCGCTGCTTCTGGATAAACTTGCACACTTTGATGTTGATTCTTCAATTGTGAATCTCCTCCATAGCTATCTTCTTGATAGATTATGTTACGTTGCCGTTAATGGCCAAACGTCCTCTTTGTATAAAGCTACTAGTGGGGTTCCTCAAGGGTCGGTACTGGGCCCACTCCTCTTTTTAATTTATGTTAATGATGTTTCTTCTGTCATTCGGAATTCTTCTTTCCTTTTGTATGCCGATGACATAAAGATATTTAGGGAAATTCATTCAGTTATCGATTGTCGCTTGCTGCAATCTGATTTGTGTTCTTTTTCTGAATGGTGCAGGAGCAATAACCTCTCCCTAAATATTTCAAAAACCAAGGTAATGAGTTTCACTCGAAAAACATCTAGTGTGCCATTTTTATATTCTGTCAATTCTGTGTCGTTGTGTAAGGTATGTGAGATCAATGATCTAGGTGTTCTTTCTGATAGCACCTTACACTTTTCTGCTCACGCTAAGCGTGTTGCTTTGCGGGGTCTTCGCACCCTAGGCTGTGTTTGCAGAATGTCTAGAGAATTCCGTTCTCCTGTGCCCTTCCGAAAATTGTACACCGCGCTATGTCTTCCTCAACTAGAGTATGCATCTGTTATCTGGAATGGCATTCCTAATTCCAGCAGCAACGCCATTGAGCGAGTCCAGAAAAAATTCCTAAGCATTTACAACCATCGTTTCGCTAGAAATGACTCTGGATCTCGTTCTAACGCTGCTGGATTATTATCATTGCCATCACTTTGCTGCCGACGAAATCGCGCTGATCTGTTATTTCTTTACAAGCTTGTGCATGGTATCATATCCTGCCCTGCACTGCTCAACTGTCTTAATTTCCGAATTCCACGTAAGCTGACCAGAGAGAATAGACCTTTTCATGTAACCGCCTGCCTCTGTGAACATTCGACCATTGGCAGGATACAACGTCTTTACAATGCTTACTTTTTGGAGCTAGATGTTTTTCACAGCTCCCAGTCGTTGTTCTGCTCCGAGCTTTGCACTGTACTTACATAGCCTCGTACACTGTCGACCTTTTTTTTTTTCTGCGCATAGCTGTATATGTGCAATTTTATAACGTTTTTTATCCCTGATATTTTATTATGAATGTTGGCCTTTGTTTGTTTGTATTGTTTTTTTTTGTTTTTCGTGCGCCAGTACAAAGACCTTATGGTTGTTCCTGGACACGTTAAATAAACGTTTGATTGATTAAACGTTTGATTATTATTATTATGTTAAGCTGTTTATTGGACGGCACTCGGCGACAATGCACTATGGCGACAGTCAAGGCAAGAGCACGGGCTCCGAGAGCGCGAGCGGCGTTTAGAAGAGCACGACCCACTAGGAGCCGCTGGAGAGCGCAACCGTTAAGCAGTACCAATTGCTTCGCCACAATTACCCCGGGTACGAAAAGGGAGCCGTCCGGCGACCTAACAGCTCGTTACTATGAGTGGGTCATAGTAGGCCTTGAGGCGCTCCACGTTGACTATGTCGCGCCCTCGACGGCGCATGTCCGAAGCTGGTTCGATGGGTTCGAACTTCGATCAGGTAGTTGACGGGGGACGTGCGCTCGACGACCCGGTAAGGGCCTTCGTATCTCGGCAGTAGTTTTGAAGAGAGGCCGGGTGCAGTGGTAGGGACCGAGAGCCATACGAGCGCTCCGGGGAGGAACGTGGACTCAGAAGTGGTGGTGCCACCGCGAAGGCTCTTCTGCCGCTCTTGTTCGTGCGTTGTAAAGGCCTTTGCAAGCTCGCGACACTCTTCAGCAAGCCTGGCTGTGTCAGAAATAGGCGCACAATCAGATGGATCCGGCTAGGGTAGTATCGTGTCAATGGTGTGCAACGGGTGCCTTCCGTACAACAGGAAAGAGAGAGAGAGAGAGAAAAATGTAATGCGGAAAGGCAGGGAGGTTAACCATAAAACATATCTGGTTTGCTACCCTGCACTGGGGAAGGGGTAAGGGGAGACAGAAAAGTTAGAAAGAGAGGGATGGGATAAGGAGGGAGGGAAGCACAAACGGGAAGAAGGGTGAAAAACCAGTAGTGCTCTGAGAGGCGGTACTATAGGCGTAGGTGACGAAAGGCAGAATGGCATCCCAATTTGTGTGATCGGCGGCGACGTATATTGAGAGCATGTCGCCGAGCGTGCGGTTGAAGCGTTCGGTTAGGCCATTCGTCTGCGGGTGGTAAGCAGTAGTTTTGCGATGAACAGCATGGCACTCTTTGAGAATGGCTTCGACGACTTCCGACAAGAAGACACGGCCTCGATCGCTGAGAAGCTCCTGGGGTGGACCGTGACGCAGCATGAATCGGTGTAACAGGAAGGAGGCAACATCACGCGCTTTAGCCGCTGGGAGGGCAGCGGTTTCGGCGTATCGCGTAAGATGGTCAACGGCGACGATGGCCCAACGGTTACCAGCCGACGTCAGAGGAAGTGGTCCATACAAATCGATGCCCACGCGCCCAAACGGACGGTCAGGGCAAGGTAATGGTTGTAGACCGACTGGTGACACGTGCGTTGAAGGTTTGCGGCGTTGGCAATCGAGGCAGGAGCGGACGAACTTCTGCACGTAGCGGTACATCCCTCGCCAGAAGTATCGTTGTCGAATGCGGTGGTAAGTTTTGGATACCCCAGAGTGCGCGCATTGCGGATCAGAGTGGAAGGACTCGCATATTTCAGCACGCAGACTTCGGGGTATCACAAGTAGCCACTGGCGGCCGTCGGCGTTGTAATTGCGCCGGTGCAGTAGGTCGTCACGAATGGCGAAATGGTGGGCTTGACGACGCAACGCGCGAGTGGTTGGTGTTGTCGACGGATCAGTGAGCAAGTCCATTAGCGAAGCGATCCATTTATCCTTGCGCTGCTCGGTAGCGATGGTGTGAACAACGATAGAAGAAACAGCAGTGTGAGACACTGAGCAGGAGGCATTGTCGTCAGGCAAGGGGGAGCGCGAGAGGGCGTCGGCGTCAGCATGCTGACGTCCGTTGCGGTACAGCACGCGGATGTCGTAGTCTTGCAGGCGAAGTGCCCAACGGGCGAGACGGCCAGAGGGATCCTTCAATGACGACAGCCAGCATAGTGCGTGGTGATCGGTGACGACATCAAATGGGCGACCATACAATTATTATTATTATTATTATTATTATTATTATTATTATTATTATTATTATTATTATTATTATTATTATTAGTAGTAGTAGTAGTAGTAGTAGTAGTAGTAGTATTACGAAGGGAATGAAACATGCGTCGAAGTTAGTCGGACATCGTCTTCATCGATGGGATGGAAAGAAACGTTCTTTCTGGACATCAGTGTGAACCTGCACATGCGGCCGATTTACATCAATTTAGTTTTGAGTGAGCTTCATAACCAGTTTTGTTTTGTTTATATATGAAAATATGGGAAGGTAGGGTACGCTCGTAACAAGCTCGTAATACACATATTTGTTTTCATTTTATTAAGTATGTTCTCTGTGGTATAGAAAATAATTCTGGTCTCTTATATAATAAGCCTCTCAGCCGCCTTTCGGTCCCGACGTGGCAGCGGTCCTCTTGGCGCTGATACGCGCTCTGCAGGACTCGAATAAAATT
The DNA here is from genome assembly GCF_013339695.2 of Rhipicephalus sanguineus. Lineage (NCBI taxonomy): Eukaryota > Metazoa > Arthropoda > Arachnida > Ixodida > Ixodidae > Rhipicephalus > Rhipicephalus sanguineus. Next base: position 89,337,229 of record NC_051177.1, read on the forward strand.
TTCCGTCCATCCTTTAATCTTATCTAAGCATCGCTGAGTGGGAATAGTTGTGCTCACGGACGAAATAACATTAACAGTCGATCGCTATGTAAACAGATTATCAGATAACGAATACCACTTTACCAGTATCTCTCAAGAGAAAAGTATATAACAGTTGCATCTTACCGGTACTTACCTACGGTGTAGAAGCCAGGATGCTTACGAGAAGGGTTCAACTTAAACTTAAACTGAGGAAGACGTGGCGAGCCATGGAAAGGAAACTTATAGGTGTACCGTTAAGGGACAAGAAGAGACCAGCGTGGATCAGGGAACCAATGCGTGTTAAAAGGTGACCTGTACCACCTTTCATACTTGGTTAAAAGAAACCAACACATAACTACTGAAAACAGACTCGGCTGTGAACACCTCCACCAAATCTTGCAGCCGTGAGTGGCAAGAAGAATTTGTAAGCGGAGCGCGAGGTCGTCACTTTCTCAGACGCCCTCTCTTCACACAGAAGCCCGCCCTCACTCTCTTCGGAGCTGCTGGCGCCTGCTGTACGGCGTCATACAGCAGATTGCTGCCATTGGCCGAGCTATAGCTGATATAAACCGAGAGCGGCGTTTGGAGCAGATGCGCTTCCTGGCACGAAGTGCCACCACGCATTGGCACCGCGCTCTATAGTGTGTTAAAATTACATAGTAGTAACACTACTGCGCACCAGAATCACACGGGGAGAGAGAGATCGCGTTTCATGACGCGCGCTCCATGTCATGACACGCGCTGACGTAGCTTCCTTCCCCCTTTGTTATGCCCACATGTGTAGCTTCCAGCCGGTATTGTACAGAACGGCGTTCCAAGGAACGACGTTCCAGGAACTAGTTCTTTTTGGGAGGAACGGAGGAACGCCACCGGTGGAACTGTAACCGTAACTCGTTACGTTTACGAGGGAACGGCGTTCCTTCTATAAACGTTCCACTCCATTGAACAGGCGCACGCATGCAGTGTATCATGCAGAACAGGGCGGATGAGCGACCGCGTGAGGCGCAAAAATCTACCGCTCGCCTGTCACGTGACTATGAAGCATCCTGGTTTGTACTTCAAGGCACTCGCCGAGGCGCAGGGAAACGCGCAACGCCGAGACCGACCATGAGCGGGAGCAACAGCGTCGCGCAACGTCAAGACGGTCACACAACGGTATGGAATTGGCGTCGTCTTCTTGGCACCTTGGAAGCTTAAAAGAGTGTGCCGACTTCTGACAAGAACAAAACAAGAGATGTCATGCGAGAAAAACCATCAGATGAAGTTTACCAGTTGCGTTTCTAACGTTATATACGAGATGTCCATTTCGTGCGCTCTGTCTTACATAGGCCAAACCGTCTGATGTTTTAGTGAGCGTGCACATGATCACGACCGATCCTTGCGGACTGGCACGGGAAGCAATCTGGCCTATTGGTGCATTGCAAGAAATGCGATAGTAAAAACTGTTTGCCTGATCTGAAAAATAAAAATATGGCTGATCCATCTGTCATAGGAATCGGTATAACACGAAAGTGAAACGTGTTTTCACAGACGTAGTTGAGCGTTTTTTTGTGCATTATTTCACCCCAAGGGCGAAGGAATGAATGCTACAGCATCAAATTGTAATGTTACGCGAAGAATGGCAAGCCGCTCGAAACTTGCAATGCGCTGCTCAGGCAGAAAGGACGCGCGGAACGAACATACACAGGATCAACTGTCACAGTTTTAACTTATTTCTGTGTGAGCAGCGCGCTCCTTTCGCAAAAGCGGCCGCTACAGTGAGCGAGGGGACCTTTGTGCTCTCAACGGAAACTTGCAGGCAGAGCGCAAGACGTACAAACCACCGAGATCACGAGATAAGCGTACGCACGAGCGATCACGTCCTGTCGAGGCGCGCGCTAATCCGCGTGGGGGACGACTTTTAAAGCGCGCGCTTCGAGCCCTTCGCGCCATCTCGCTAGTGATAACAAAAACACGCTGCACCGCCGACCTCTGAGCACCGCCACCGGCAAATGGTGTACATAAATAGCTCGCCGTTAGTAATGCAGAGAGCATGCCATCTGTGGCGGAGTCATTTCGCGCTGCGCGATGGCGATCGAGAGGTCGTAAGTTTGACTCCCGGTGACGGAACTTTTTCTTATAGTTTTTTCTTTGCCATATGTTAGTCTTTATATTTTAGAACGTCATATCCGTGACGGAAATGCGTCAGTGGAGCCGTGGTGGACCCCGGCATAAAGCACTTTCGTGTTAAAAAAAATCCTATCGAAGGCTAGGTCTAGAACTGAAAGGGAAGTCATCGAGGCGTTTTACATTGCAAGAATTCGAGATAGCTGTGTCAGCTCTCCTTCCATATCGCTATCAAGAGATCAAATGGAATTGTTAGGTGGACACATCAGGTCACTCCCGCGTACGTGATGCGTATGCGTTCTTGTTATTGTTTGTGACATTTCCATTACGCGATTGTTCCTTGCTTTTATGTTTTGTTATTTTGAAGAATCCATAAGTCACCTGCTTTCCTTAAATAAAGTCAGTTGGAAGTTCGGCGCTTGAGTGTGCGTTTGTGTTCCTGTTGTCGTCTGGTCTCCTTCGCGCAGCTTAAAACCTCGTTGAAGGCGTTCTTCAACATGCCAGTTATTTCCGCGGCTATCGGTCAACAATATTATTAGAGTTCAGTTCGACGGCCGTCGCACTGGTAACGTCTCTGTCATGCAGTAAACAATAGGCGCTATATGCAGTAAACAATAGCGCTATATTCTTGTTGCGCCCGCTGAGCCTGCTCTCGCCCCTACGACCTCGGTTGACTTCGTTCTGATTTGTGTATAACACGGCTGTACTCTCAAGCACTTCCATGGAACGGCTTTTCAACATTTCCAACGAAGTGCTGACAAGAATACAGGTTCGTCTGTCGGATACCAACATCGAGATGCAACACTTGCTGAGTGCGAACACGGGACTTTACTAAGTAGCGAATATGTATCGTGGACATTATTTTCTACTCACACAGCAATATTGAATCAGCATTCATCAAACGCCTATGTATTGTCCCTCTCGATGAGGTTTTTCGCGCAAGAAACTTAATTATGTTGGTGCATGTGTGGAAATTTCGATTTGACTATATCTCAAGTGCAGTATCCTGACTGTGCGCTTGAAGACCTACCTGTAAAGTGCCACATGTGTTGCATTTGTATAGACGAGCACGGAAGTTGCAGTTAGACATGTGTGTAGTATTGCCGGTTGTCTCCAAACAAATTCGTCTAGGCGCGTTTCGTTAGAATCCTTTTATGTACATATAGCCTGCTTCCGGCGATGTCAAATTCGTATTATATATGTAGCTCGATGTCAGCTTTATATTGCTCACCTTATTTCACCTCAGGATAATCCGGCACTATATTTTGATTAAAAAGTGAAATGTAACGCTAATGTAACGAAACGTTCGAATTTTCGAATTGTAACTGGAACGCGTTTCTTTCGCGTTAAGGGAACTTGTAACGGCAACTCGTTTCAAGATTACAAAGGAACGAGAAACGAGCTGTCGTTCCTCTTTTAGAGGAACGCGTACAACGCTGCTTCCAGCGCGCTCGCGCGGACGAGAGAGAGAAAACGCTTAAAGTGTGTGACAAATTCCTGTAACAACGCTCGTTCTTGACGGATTCGAAAACCTTTTGCGGCGACCGATTCGTGAGGCAGTAAACTATGTTACTGAGGTCACTCTATGATTACTTGGAAGAGTAACTCAGGACCCCTTTAATGACATCATAGTCGAAATCAAGAGGGGAAAAATGGGCATGGGCACTGCATGTAAAAAACAGCCAAGATAACCGGTGGTCATTAGAGTAACAGACTGGATTCCAAGAGAAGGCAAGCGAAGCAGGGGGAGGCAGGAAGATAGGTGGGCAGATCAGATTACAAAGCTTGCGGGGGGAACGTGGCCGTAGCAAGCACAGAACCGGGTTAACCGGCGAAACATGGGGGATGCATCTGCCCTGTATGCGGAGCAGTCAGGCTACAGTGTACAGTCAGGCTGCTGCTGCTGCTGATAATGATGATAACGATGACGATGATGATGATAGGTAAGCATCCTACTCCCTTGCGACCGTGATTTTGATTGTCAAAATAAATCAAAAGTAAAAATAATGGACAAGATCGAATGCTTCTTGCAGCTTTCCTCCGAAACAGGAGGTCTCCGGTTTTGAGCCCGGCATCCTGGCTTCGTGTATCAAGACGCGTTCAGTGTCGTCATGACGATGATAACTGCAATAGAGAGAAATCGAGGTATGGAAGCTACGTCTTATGAGAGTGTCGTAATGTGAGAGTCGTCATGAGAGTGTCGTAAAGCTGTAAACTAGGCGACACTATACTCAGTTAGTGTAACTGTTGCGACTCTATATAACTACGGCTTATATAAATGAGCATCATGTGTTGTGCGCGATGATAATTAGCTGCATTAAATAAAAAAAGTCACCTTCAGAACTTCTCAGAGCATTTTTAATATTCCTGTATAAAGACAGCCAATCTTGCTCCGTACACCAAGAAAATAAAGGTGGTATAAATGCTCGTGAAGACAGCACGAAGCCTTCTAATGTAGCCCTTTGATGACGCGGGACCGACCATTGGATTTCACGTCACGCCATTCCCCGCATGTTGTGTGCACAGAGTACGGTTTCAAAGAAACCAGCTGAAACACGCATCGACAGAATGACACCCGCAGGGAGAAAAGAAAACGCATGTGCGGGCGCTCATGAGTGAAGCTTTTAGAGAGGCCGCTCAGGAAAAGGTCCCGCGGCGCCCTAGGCGGAAATGAAGTAGCGGATTTAATGGCTGTTGGCTGCGGAAGAAGTCGTCCTCGTGTGACGTGAGCTGACCACAAGCGGTCTGTGATGAGTCGAAGTGGTAAAAACGAAAGAAAACGGCGCTCAAACGAAACAGACCGGTAGAAAAAAAGCAACAACCTGTTCAACGTTGGCTAACTATACGACCCGCCGCAAATGATAGCAACGGCCAACGACAACACAGCAAGAGAAAGCAGCACCTATAACGCAAGGATAACAGGAAAGCGATGACGTATAGAACGAAGCACCAAATGGCGTTAGCCGCTGTGTGTGCGTGTGTATGTGTGTGAGCGCGTGCGGAGGAGACACGGGGGCCTCAGAGTGGACGGCGAATCCACGTTCGAGATAGGGTCACTTCCGTTCTGAAATGTCTCTTCCAGTCCATTCGTCCGCAACGGCGACCGCTATACCTTGCGTAACGCTGCGCGGTGGCCCAGCGGAGATAAGGCCCGCAAAGCACGGTGCACTACAAGCCCCGAAAACGACCTTCTAGCGGTTGAGACAGAAGATACAAACAGAAAAAGTTAGAGAAAGAAATGAGGGACATTCTCTAAAAAAAAAAACAAGGAAAACAACGTCCCTCGGCGGCGTCCTATAGCAATGTGCGTCGTATAATCGCGCACAGCTCCTTCTCCGTTTCCGTCTGCGCGGTATTTCTGTCCGTCTATCGGCGTGTTCCTTTCGATGCGATATCCAAGTGCGGCCAGCACACGAGTGAGAATAAAGGGCGCCTCCAGCGCAAGGTACAATATCAGAGCCCGACCACTGGACGGAAACCCCGCGGCCGCACGCCGCATGAGTCGCCTCGGCCTTCTCTCCTTTCGTATATCTCTGCAGCGTCTGCAGCGGCAGCAGTCGAGCCCGCAAACTGCCGTCTCGCTGCTGTCGTCGATTATTCCGATTTCCTTCTTCTGCCACTGATTCTTTTGGTGCGGTATGCTTTTGACGTTCCCTTCCCGTTATGCCGCAGCTCTTGTCTCTATATGTGTTCGTGGCACACACGCACGAGCGTGGGTGGGTTTCCTTTCCTATCTCTCTCGTTCGCTCTATCTGCCGGACTCTATGTCCGGTGTCGTTGGCTGTGCCGCCCGCCGGTCGGTATATAAGCCTCGCTTCTTGCCCGGAGCGTCAACGGAATGGACGCGACGCGCTTGACCAGAAGAGCCCACAGATAGCGCGTGTCCGTTGATGTTCCCGCTTTGTCGTGCCGCGAGAATACAGCGCTGCGTGTAAGTAGCACTCCGTGCGTGCGTGCGTCAGCCCAGCCGGCAGGCTTTCTTCTTTCACCTCGGCTACGATCGGGCCGTAGTAGTACGCGAAATGCGACAGAGAGAAGGGGATCATGCGGCTACATAAAATAAACGACAATTGAGACTGGCCTTTAAGATGCACTGTAATCGCATCTATAGGCTTTGGTTGTGTCCTTTCCTGTTTTGTGGCGCTACTTCACGCTTCTGTAGTGGAACACGCCTTAGATAAAGGTCAGCCCCAGTGCCAAGTTTGGAGGAGAACGGCCGACGTATATAGGTGGGTGCTGGAGTGGTCAGTAAGGAAAAAAAAAAAAAAAACAACCGCTGGCTTTTGTTGTGTCCGCGGTGCGTGGAGCTCTCCCGTCCGAATGATTGCTACAGGCGAGTGCGGGAAGAGAGAGAGGAGTGAAAACGATAGCCGATAGCGTGGGTATCGCTGATGGCGTGGTTTAGTGGCGCGTGTCGTCAATGCAGCGAGAGAAGAAAGGCCCTCGAGCAATAGTGGGCGCGAGTTGCGAATGGTCTTCACGATAGTGGTCATTTGGTGCGGCTCCACGCGAGGAATGAAGAAGATGAAGGCGGGAAGACGAAGAAGAAAACGGGAGTGAATACCGGGGGAAAGGACATGCGTTCGTACAGTGAGAGAGAGGGAGAGAGGGAGACAGTCAGTGGAGCGACTTATTTTCACGCCGTAGCCTCCAGATATTTTTGCACCGATAGCGAAGATTAGCGCTCGGGGACGATTCGCTTAGGCGGAAAGTATGAGGTCCGCACTTATTCCCGGGTGTCGCGAACGTCGCTAGATGGCGCATTCTCTCTCTCTCTATTCTTATTTTGTTCTTTTGTCATCAGCATGATATTGCTTCGTTGAGTGTCTGGATTACGTCTTGCCACTCGGTGCGCAATGAAGTCGTTGGGGGATGTTGTATGGAGTTGTGGGGTTCCCATGAGGGTCCTCCTAAACTGCCGATATTACTGAGTATATTGGCTGCCCGAGCTCAGACACTGCAGGCCTATCGGATTTCGGCGAGCGATGTAATATTGACGACACGAGCGTCGAAGAGCCCCGGCAATTGTATATATCGAAGCGCTTCGTTCTGTTTTGGGTTTGCCGGTATTGCATGACCTATACGAATAATATTTTTTGTACGCACAGTTTCCTGTCTTTTTTTGTTTTTGATGCCGTGAGAATAGTCTTTCTCGTGTTCCTTCCGAAGTTCTGGAAAAGCATGTAAGTTATGTTCAGTGATGAAACAATGCAAACGATAACATAAAGCCAATGTTGTTGCATATGAATGGTTCTTCGAGTCCGTTTCGCATAAGTCCTTTCTTGTAGCTTCGTGAACGTCTTATCTAGGCATTGAAGCGGTAAATGAGGACTGGGGAGGAGTTTTTGTCGGTGAATATTCCTTACGCTGCTTATGCTATTTCTTGACGGAATCAGCACTTTATAAATAAATTTTATAAGCGAGTGCTCCACGAGATATCGTGGTACATTCAGTTAAAACTCCCGCTTTGGCAAACCGAAAAAGCTGAATTAGACATATTGAATGCCTCACACAAGTTACTGTGACAAACGTTTAAGGAGAGGGTAATCTCTGCTCAAAAGAAAACGCTTGCGGGAGTAACATCGTGCAAAAAAAATAATAAATCACGCATGCATACAACAAAAATTTAGCACGAATGACGCTGTTGCTTTGTGCA